>NC_056749.1:835786517-836066517 GCF_019279795.1 Protopterus annectens
TACAATTACTTCTTTAGTTTTATTTATGTTCAGTGCCAGGTTATCATTGTCACACCAGTCAAGCAGATGTTTCATCTCCTACTTGTATGCTGTTTCATCACCATTGCTGATTAGGCCTAAGACCGTAGTATCATTTGATGATGTGATTTGAGCTGATCCTGGCTGTGTAGTCATGGGTCAGATTGGTGAAGAGCAGAGGATTGAGAACACATCCTTGAGGGACTCCCATGCTCAGTGTAAGGCTCTTTGAGGTGTTATTGCCAACTCTTACTCTTTGAGGTCTGTCAATAAGGAAGTCCAAAATCCAGTTACATATAGGACTACTGTGAATTAGTTTCTTTATCAGATGTTGTGGTATGAATATGTTAAAGGCAGAGATGAAGTCAATGAATACCAGTTGGACGTAACAATTCTTGTTTTCCAGATGAGCGAAGGATGTGTGGAGTGCCATCGAGATGGCATCTGCAGTGGAGCGGTTGGACCAATAAGCAAATTGGAGTGGGTCAGTTCTGCAGGAAGATTTGTTGTTAAATAATCTTTGTCCAGCTTTCAAAACACTTCATTACTGTAGAGCTGAGAACTACTGGATGATAGTTGTTTAGGTTTGCTGACTGAAACTTTTTTGGTAGTGGAATGATTGTTGTGTTCTTGAAGCACTTTGGCCTTAACTAGAGATGTGTTAAATATGTCAGTAAGAACCATAGGCAGTTGGACAGCATAGTCTCTGAGCACTCATCCCAGAATGTTTTCTGGTCCCACTGCTTTCCTTTGGTTTACCCATGTTAGAGTTCTCTGAACATTGGCTGGCTTGAGACAGAGTGCTACCTCATTTTGCCTGGTAGTGAGTTTCATAGTCTTTGTGTCATTCCTTTCATCAAATCTGTTGAAGCAGGTGTTGAGCTCATTTAAAAATTTGTTGTTATAATCACATTTGGTGGATACCAGCCTGTAGTCTGCCAAGGATTGTACCCCCTGTCACAGACATCTGTAGCCTCTTAGGTCTGAGAAGTGACTCTAGATGTTTTGGCTGTAGGCACTCTTGACCTTCTTTATTACTCTATTTAGGTTCACTCTGGTCTCCCTGAAGGCATCCTTGTCTCCCTTCTTAAAGGCAGCTTTGCATGCTCTTAGTAGCTCATATACTTCACTTGTTAACCAGGGTTTTTGGTTGGCCTTTATAGTGATGGTTTTGATGGTTGTCACATCATCCAGTCATTTGGATATGTATGCCATCACAGATTCCATGTACTCATCTAGATTGATGAGTTGGTTCGCCATAGCCACGACCTTAAACATGTTCCAGTCCATGTTATCGAAGCAGTCCTGGAGTGCTGACACTGCTTCCTCTGGCCATATTCTTGTTTTCTTCTTATTTGGTATGCCTCTTATTAATAGTGGTTTATATGTAAGGATTAGCATGATGGCCAGATGGTCCAAATTTCCCAAGTGTGGGTGCGGCGCTGCCTTATAAACCAGTTTGACGTTACTATATACCCTGTCCAGTGTATTCTCTCACCTTGTGGTGAAGGCCACATGTTGGTGACAGGGAGAACAACTTCAGATTTGCTGGGTTGAAGTCACCAGTTATTATCTGAGCGAATTCTGGATTATGATTCTGCAACTCATTGATTGCCTGGTGAAAGTAGTCTAATGCCTTATTGATGTTGGCACTGTGAGGAATATAAACAGCTGTGAAGCTCATATCATTGAACTCCCTGGGCAAGTAGGAGGGTCTACATGTTAGCATCATGAACTCAATGTTTTTTTATCAATATGTGGTAATTGTCTCACAGTTAGTACACCATCTGTTATTGACATATATACAGACACCCCTCCTCTAGATTTTCCACTAAGGATTTGAATCCTGTCAGCTCTAAATAATGTCAGCCCTTCCACATGTACAGCACTATCACTGATATCAGAGTTTAACCAAGTCTCTGTAAACATGACCACACAACTATTTCTCACCTTGTTATTTGTAGTTAGTTCTAGCCTTATGTACTCCATCTTATTTGCCAATGCCAGGGAGTGAACATTGGCCAGTAACATAGATGGAAGTGCAGGCCTGTGGTGGTTGGCCTTCAGCCTTGTAGATATTCATGCTGTTGTTCCTCTTTTCCTCAGTCTATCACATCTTTTCCTTCTTCTCCTCCTTTTAGATGTGTTAAAAGTTAGCTCTGCTTGTGCAAGTCATCCTGGGCCATGATTGAGTATAATTCCTTGTTCTTGGAGTTCCTAGAGTTTCTGTAGTGTAGTAGGCCTTACGCACCCAGTAGACAGCAGCTGATCAAGCCTGCAGCACAGTGTGCTTGAAGACTGAATTTCTAGGAGTTTCTCTCTACTGTAACTTAATTTACCTTCAGTACTTCCCCTAAATTCTGGATTTTTCATTGTTTCAGGTACAAAACAAGACAAATAAAGCACAATTCCCAGTTGAGATGAAGCAGCTCCAGCTTCACAGAGCACTGCCTTTGTTTTTTATAATGGGAAAATTCAAAAACAAACCACCCTGTTGGTGCACCACTATAAATGAACTATGCAGCAAAATACAGAAATTCCTACAATTATTTAATAAATCCAAACCACCCCTTCTTAAAGATCATATTAAAAGTATTACAAAAAAAACCTGAAGCTACATTAAAGAAGCCCATTAACTTAAGCTCTCTTGCGAGCTAAAGAACTATAAATCCTTTTTAGTTATGTTGGAAAAGTAACAAAGAACACACTGTGTTATTCTGAACACATTCATGGCACATGCTTTTCTGATCCAACACACAATGCCATTATCATTGCAAACATATTTAGTACCAGCTTTACACCAGAGTCTTCTCTACAAAGCCCTAAAATCCCAAAATCCCTTACTGTCCAATTATATTTAAAGATCATTTACTGTACGTGCCAAACAAGTCAAAAATACCTGAATGGATAGTATTAAACATGCATTACCAGACATATTTCAGTACTAAACATGCATTACCAGACATATTTCAGTACTAAACATGCATTACCAGACATATTTCAGCATTAAACATGCATTACCAGACATATTTCAGTATTAAACATGCATTACAAGACATATTTCTTGAACTGTTTCACCTACATTGTTCTACTGCTTTCATCTGTAATGCACCTTCATAAGGGTGGACGTACAACCAACCTCAACAACCGCAGCCTTACAAACCTGCAAAGCCATGGAATGTGTTACAACTGATCTCATAAACTTTGATATCATCATATTAGACTTGGCGGTTGGCACAGAGGTTAAGGTTGTAAACTCTAGTCCATCTAGTGCAGGGTATGATTCCCTCAACCATCACTGCCTGCTGTATGACCTTGTGCAAGACACTTAAGCAGACACTGCTCCCAAGCTGTCCCTGAAAATGGACTGTGTGTCCAGTGGGCCTGTCTTGTTGACAAATTGGTATTATTATGGGATTGGGAGGGATCATGTAATGAATAAGGTGTTTCCCTCATATATATACATGGTAAAAGGTTTGATTCTCACCTTTGAGGAAAATTGTCTAGGGTTAAAATGGCTGACAAGTGCAGGTAGCCTAGTACTCAGGTTCATAGGTTCATAGGTTATAGGGCCTAAATAAGCCTAGCCAAAAAGATACCCTGGCTATCGCCACCCAAGAAAATTATTTTCCTGTGCCCCTGTCGAGTAGAGCCACAGAAGTGATCCCTGGGGTGAATTTCCTATTTCCCATCCAATCATCAAGATTTTTCTTGAAGATTGCTAATGAGGAGCTCTGTTTGACATAGATAGGTAGTCTGTTCTAGAATATGGGAAGTCTCTGGGACAGGAATCTATCCCTCCAGCATATTCTGTTTATTGTTTTGACAAGATTTAGGTCCCTAGAGCGTGTAGCTCGAAGGGATTGGGATTTCTTTAAGTGGAGCATGTCCAACAGCTCTAGGTTTGACATAGCTTTGTATGTTAGGCAGAGATCACCTCTGAGTAGGCAATATGTGATGGAGTAAAGCTGCAGTTTTTTGAGATGGTCTGCGTAGGGCATCTGTTTGAGGCCAGTAATCCTCTTTGTGAGGTATTTCTGTGGCCTTTCCAGTTGTTGTAGATGTCTTGTGAGGTACATACCAAAAGGGGCGTTGTACTCTATAATGGGTCTAATGAGTGATGAGTAGAGGGGAACAATGACCTCTTTTTTTTCTGGATGAGAAACCTTTTGTGATGAGGTGAGCCACTTAGAAGGATTTCCTGACCACTGTGGCAATGTGATTATCAAAGGAGAGACTACTGTCCACCTGTGTCCCAAGGTCTCTTATCACACTTTCAGCATTAAGTAGACTACCACTTATATAGTAGTTCATGGGTACAGAGTTTTTACCAAAGGGGATGACAATACACTTTTTGGCATTGAGCTTCAGGCCATGGCTTTGACACCAGGCATCTGTCTCAGTGAGGCCCTTTTGTATTATGTCCACATCGTTAGGAGTTTCGATTATGGCTCCTAGTTTGCAGTCATCTGCAAACTTTGTTAACCAAAGACCTTCTGTGTTAGCCTGTACTTCAGAAAAGCAGATACAAAACAAGAAAGGACCCAGGACTGAACCCTGTGGTACTCCACTTGTCACTGGTCTAAAGTCGGATTTGGAGTCTGCTACTTTCACAGTGTGGGTTCTGTCCATGAGCCATTTGGCAACCCATCTTGTGACATAGGGATTTATAACTAGTTTAGTAAGCTTAGCTATAATTCCAGAGTGGGGGATGGTGTTGAAAGCCTTGGCAAGATCTAGATAAGCTGTGTGAACCACCTTACCCTCATCTATGGCTTTGGTGACTGCTTCAAAGAAGTCAATCAGGTTTAGGAGACATGATCTGCCTTTTACAAACCCGAACTGGGTAGATTCCAGAGTTTGGAGATTACCAGTGTCTTTGTTTATGAGTTCCATGATGATACGTTCCATGGCCTTGCAGACCAGGCTCATCAAGCTAATGGGGCAGTAGTTCCCGGGGTCCGTCATGGCTCCCCCTTTGTTGAGTGGCATAACCGTCATGGTGCGCCATTCAGTGGGCACAATGCCTGAGATGAGGCTATGATTGAACATGGTATTTAGGGAGGGTGCCAGTTCATTCTGTAGTTTGTGTAGAATGCAGCCTGGGATATTGTCAGGTCCCATGGATTCTGTGTTCTTGGCTTTGGAGAGTGTGTTTTTTACCTGTGCAGCCATAATTACAGGAACTTTAAATTCTTTCGGTATAGAGATGGGCCCTCTAGTGGGTGAGAGGGGGGTAAAGATAGCACTGAACCTATCTGCCAGGATGTTGGCAATATCAGTTGGTTCTGTATATTTAGTGCCATTGTGCTGTAACTCAGAGCAGATCTGAGTGTTGTCATTGAGATTCTTGACATAGCTTTAGAATGATTCGTGGTTGTCTTTAGAGTCAGTGGCAATTTTGTTTTCGTAACTAGCTTTGGAGGATTTTATGAGGGATCTCAGCTTCTTACTGAGGTTGACCAGGGAGTTCCTCCAGTCATGGAATTTTACTCTTTTTTGCAACAGTTTCTTTCTTCTGTTGTAGTTTGTTTATGGCAGAGGACCACCAGATTGGCTTCCTTTTTTTGGAGGATAGCATCTTGGTTCTATTAGGGATAGCATGATCCACGCACTCGTGTAAGTGCTTATAAAGTGTATTTGTGTAGGATTCAGCAGTCGTATCTCTATTGTCCGTCTGCATGGGTGTCATGAAGTTTGCCATTTCTGTCTTAAGAAGTGTGAAGTTGGCTTTGGAGAACTTTTTTACGGTGGTTTCCCTAATTGGGGGTGGGGGCGGGATGTGGATATCTAGGGTGATTAGCTTGTGGTCGGATCTGACCAACAAGGAATTGACGTCTGGTGTGGAACACTGGTTGCCCATGTTGGTAATGACCAGGTCTAGGATATTGCTGCCCCTGGTGGGGGTGTGAATAAGTTGATCCAAGGCGTTGGAATTTATGAATTCCAGAAAACGTTGAGCAAAAGAGTTGATACATGAGTAGTTTTCCCAGTTAATGGTGGGGTAGTTGAAATCACCCATTATTAGGGTGTTGGGTTGTACCCTAATACTTTCCAGTTTATCAAGAAATGAGGAGTGGGAATCCTGGGGCATGGTGGGGGATCTGTAGCAAGCTACAATTTGGATTGTGGTCTTGCCCAGAGTTAGTTGCACTTGGATAATCTTGGATGCATTATGTTGTGCAACTAGCCTGGAGATGTGGATATCCTTAATGAATATGGACATGCCTCCACCTTTAGTGCTTCATTCCGGGTTAGCCGAAAGGTGTGGTATGAATTATAGCCTCGTAACACAGGGGTGCTCTCTGGGGCTTTGAACCAGGTCTCTGTCACTGCACAGATGTCAATGTTCTCCATTTTAAGGAGTGCCTCGAGTGAGTGCATTTTGAGATTTAGATTTCTAGCATTGAGTAGCATTACCCTTAGATTTTGCTTGCTTGTACCTGTTATGGTGGTGAATTTGTCATTTGAACCTTGCCTAAAAAAGGCACTATATGTGTGGCAAGAGTCTTAGCCAGTATCCGGAATCCCAAGGGCAACAGGTGCAGGCCATCTCTGGCAAAGCATCGTGGTCTGTCGATCATGTCATCCCTGCAGACAAATACTGGATTCCCTTAGAATGACACCAGAAGCTTAGCCAATTGTTGAAGTCAATCATTTTGTCTTTGTACTGTGGTATCATTCTGGGTGATGGCAGGATGCTACTCAGTGCTAGGGTCATACCTGCCTGGGCTACAAGATCAGAGAGCTCCTCCATGTCTCTTTCCATGTAGTCCAGGGAGGTACGTCTCAGGTCATTCACACCAACATGGACAATGACAGTGTCATATTTGTACTTGTTGTGGAGTGAGCTGAGTGCATGCATTATGTGGTGGAACCTGGCATCTGACAGGCAGCTGACAGTAACTTTTCCTTGTTTAGCCTGGTGAGTGGCACATCAGAGTGCCTGACTATAGAGTCACCTATGACTAGAGTGTTGGGTACGTTGTTATGCCTTATGGGCTGTGGTTGAGTGGCACACTGAGTTTGTGGGCTATGTGTCATTTGAGTTGTGTTGGGGGGGGGTGGAGTTTGCTTGCGTTTCTGCTTTGGAGGTCCCTGATGCTTGGGCAGGTTTTTATTGAGAGCCTCTGTGAATGTAGGTGTGTGTTTTGTGTTTCTATGTGTGTGTTTTGGTGGTGTAGATTTTGAGGGACTATGTGATGAGTGTGGTGTGGTGCAAGTGTTGACCTTCTCCTCTTGACTGTCTAGTCCAGTCTTGGGTGAAGAGAGCTTTGCTTCCAGTTTTGCTATATAAGTGCATCTCTCACAGGTTGTAGTGGTGGGTGGTAGGAGGAGAGGGTTGTCTGTGTACATGAGACAATTGCTGCATTGCCCCAAGATGCCCAGATTCATCAGGTAGACAGGAGAAATCAACGTGAGCTGACCCTTAAACATAGGCTCAGACTAAATACTATGAAATGTAGTATCATCAATGTTGGTAGACAAGTTGTCCCCTCATCATATTGTGTTGACAGCATACCATTACAAAAAGAAAGAACAATCTAGGAGCTAGGAACTTGTGTTGATAGCTCCCTCTGTTTTGACCATTATGTGGCAAAGGTTGTCAGAAAATCTTTTCATTTAGCACAGTTGATTGCAAAGCAATACCATAAAGATCTAAAGAGATAATGATTCCCGGTATACATTCATTTCCTCATACAGAGGTTGCACGAGTCACAAAAGTGCGAAAGTGCAACCTCCAGATCTCCTGAATGCTGAAAAAAAAGGTGCAAATTTCAAATGAGCGAATGCACATTGGTATTCTCTCATTTGAAGCTGGCATTTTGGTTGCAGATCGCACTATAGCGAGGATTGGGAATTGACTCCTTTCCCTCACTGTAGTATGAACTCAGAGTTTGTATATTAAAGTAGAGGGGTGTGGGGGGTGCAGGGGGTGCAGAGGGGATTGCCCCCCTGCCTAACTCTGTAGGTAAATATTTCAATTTCGAAAATGGTTGAATCTTGTTTTCGAGATTACCATTTTCGACATCTCTGTATGTTCGGAGTGTTGTGATTCGACATTTAAAGTCACACAACCGTACGACTGCCAAAATGTATTTCGATGAAATGAATATATACCTGATTCCATTATACTCAGGATTGATCAGGCCAGTTATTGAGTACAATGTCCCTTGGGATATATCTCATTAAACAGCTCAAACAACAGGAAAGACCCCAAAGCTTCCTTACCTAAAAGGTCACAGGCCTAAGCCAAGAGATGCTGGAAGCTTAATCTCATTATTCAGTACCCTATAGACTTTTGAGAGGAGATCTCTGTTGCACTAACTGCACCACTAGAGACCCGGTAGTCCTGGTTGTTCTGTATCTCTTCAAGTTCAATATCTCCTCCGATACTAGAAGCAGGGATTTCAATCTTCAGCAACAGATAAATGAAACATTACAGATGGACAGGGTTCTAACGAAACATCTCCCAATCCTCTGGAATAAACTTATCCTGCATGTTAATCAGTGAAACCTTCCTTTAAACATAACCTAGATGGCTGGATGGGTATCCACACATTTTTTCTGGGACGGATCGGCATGGCCCTGCTGTATAAACGAGGTGTGGTCTAAAGAAGGGTACTAGCAAGGCATGACTGGTCATAAGATTCAACAGCCTTGGAATATCTATGCATCTATGGCTCTATGAATAATGCAGCTGATAACTAAAACAAGCAGCTGTCACGCATAGTTTGTGTAGAGTAAACAAAATAATTGTAATATCATAGTGAAGAATTGGGTATGTTTTTCACAATGTATAAAACTAATGCAGGCATAATCTCAAAGTGGCTGAATGTAATATTTTGCATTGCCTGCTTTCTACCTATGCCTCACAAAAGAAAATAAATAATTAAGTGTTCAGCTGAACCTCACCAAAGGAGACAGCATATTATTATCAAATAGTACAATATTTCACTGCACTCTTTATACATATCACCTCTATATCACCCTGCCAAATACATGTGAAAATTCTTTTTTAACTATATCCTTAGTGAGCTATAAGGTAAAAAAAATGAGCTCTAATGCCTAAATAAATTATTCACTGTAGACTGAATTAAAATGCAAAGCTAAAAGTGGTTTGCTTTTGTTATTATTAGAACCAATGTTCATCCTGTACTGACAGGATATAAAGAATGGAGGATGTCTGCACATTAGGCCAACAGTTGCTGACCAATCAAATAGCTTATGTGCTATTAATCAAGCATGCAATAGTAAAATGCCAGTGTCTTATATCTTTGTTGTTTTTAGAGTAAATGATGTTAGCACCATGGCAGCAAAAATAGGCTGAGATTACTGGGACAAGCTTAACTAAAGCAGTGTCTCTTAGTATCATCACTTCTTTTCTGGAAGACAGGAAGATGACCAAGTCATTGAAATGAATCATGATAATGGCATATGGATGTGTACCTGGCTTGTCTTAGTAGCAATATTCAACCACGGGTAGAAGTTAACCAACTCACTGACATTATGTCTATGTAGAGGTATATGTTTGTGTACTTGGAATGACATGCAGATGCATTATGACTGAAGACATGTAGATGCATTATGACTAAAGACATGTGGATGCATTATGACTAAAGACGTGTAGATGCATTATGACTAAGAACATGCAGATGCATTATGACTAAAGACATGTAGATGCATTATGACTAAAGACATGTGGATGCATTATGACTAAAGACGTGTAGATGCATTATGACTAAGAACATGCAGATACATTATGACTGAAGACATGTAGATGCATTATGACTAAAGACATGTGGATGCATTATGACTAAAGACATGTAGATGCATTATGACTAAGGACATGCAGATGCATTATGACTAAAGACATGTAGATGCATTATGATTAAAGACATGTAGATGCATTATGACTAAAGACATGTGGATGCATTATGACTAAGGACATACAAATGCATTATGACTAAAGACATGCAGATGCATTACGACTAAAGACATGCAAATGCATTATAACTAATGACATGTGGATGCATTATGACTAAAGACATGTGGATGCATTATGACTAAAGACGTGTAGATGCATTATGACTAAGAACATGCAGATGCATTATGACTGAAGACATGTAGATGCATTATGACTAAAGACGTGTGGATGCATTATGGCTAAAGACATGTAGATGCATTATGACTAGGGACATGCAGATGCATTATGATTAAGGACATGTAGATAAATTAGGACCTCTACTGTTTGGAATCTATTTCTTCGAAGTACAAGCTAAAACTAAAGGACTGTGGTTGACAAAGTTTGCTGATGACTGCAAACTGGGAGCGGTCATAGAATCTCCAAATGATATCAACATCCTACAAGAGGGTCTTACACAAACAAATGATTGGTGCCAAAGTCATGGCCTTAAACTCAATGCAAAAAAATGCATTATCATCCCTTTTGGTAAGTGAGATGTTCCTGCTAACTACCGCATCAATAACAACACCCTAAGTATGCACTCTGTGTTGAGAGACCTGGGCACACAGGTTGACAGCAACCTTACCTTTCATTACCATGTCTCCACAGTGGTAAGAAAGGCATTCTATATTGCTCATCTCATAAGTAAGGCATTGCATCCATCTCTCATCAGGCCAATAATTGAGTACAACACCCCTTTTGGTATGTACCTTTCCAAGCACTTGCAGCAATTGAAGAGACCACAAAAGTTTCTCACAAGGAAAATTCAAGATCTTCAGCATCTATCCTATGTGGATTATCTGAAATCACTATCACTTTATTCTGTCTCATACAAACTACTCGAAGGCAATCTATCCCTTGCATATAAGGCAATCTTTGACCCTGTTTTATTGGAAATGCTGCATATCCGCATGTCAAATAGTACACGGGTTACTCGCTCCAAAGACATTAACCTGGTATGTGACATTAATAGAACCTGCTGGAGGGAGAAATTTGTCTCCCAGAGGTTACAACACCTTTGGAATGGACTCCCACTTCATGTCAAACAGAGCACCTCATTGGCCCTCTTCAAATGGAATCTGGACGATTGGATGGGTAAATGTAAATTCACCACAGGGATCCCACCTGTGTCCCTCTTAGACAGGGGCAATTGGTGCTGATCATTGAAATAAGGGTAGACCTTGGCCATGCTTGTCAGGGCCCTAGGGCCATTAGCCTAGTAACTTCCTATGATTCTATGATCCTATGATCCTAAGGGCATATAGATGCATGCCTAGGGTATATAAAATAAGCAATAATCTATAGTGGGGAGGGGGTTACCGCCATATCTATGGCATTAATCACATCTAAAGGCATGCGTAACTACACCTACAATGAGTTGCCATGGGTTGTGCAGTATGTAGCCAGAAGGGTACATTTAGAATGCATTCGAGAAACCTTAGTGGCTAAATAGGACTACTACCTACCCCTCTTTACATAGGATAGTCTCTATTTAGGCAACTGATCCTGTGGAAAAAGAAACCCTACAAAAATAGCAAATGTCCAGAGATTTTAGGACAAAAAATATATTTCCTGTTTCCTTTAATAGCTGCATAAAACAGTTGTTTTATATCAAAAATATTTACATGTTTTATGAAACAGCATAAAGAACTCACATTCTATAAGAAAAGGTCTTTATTTGGGGGGAGAAAATTAAGTCCATTTCTTTGCACTGCCTGTGGGTTTGATTTGTCCTGCATATCTCAACTTTCCATAAAAAACTGTCCCATTTTGAGCATTTGAAAATGTCACAACCATGTAGATACTACATTACTCATCACATCATGTCATGCCATGATCAATATTGTTTAACATTCATAGGATCAGAGGAATTTCAAAGCAATTCAGTCTAATGAAAGTATATACCATGCCCATATGCGCATTCAGTCCATACATCTCTTTTTAGGAGGGCTAGACCAGTCAAATCTGGGTAAATTTGTAGGTATCCAGCCTAATATAAGTTCATAGGAAAGTAATAAGTTAGCTGCCCTTGTGAGTCATTTTAAGCCTAGCCAATCTTCCTTTCAAAGGTGAGAAACAAAATCCTGTACTTTGTGTCTGTGCAGTAAACACCTAAGCTATTATACCAACCCTTCCCTATCCAGGTTCTGTTTGAAGGATGATAGTGGATTGCACTGTTTGAGATACAAGTGTTTCCCAAACATTTTTTTAATATGTTGGTGAGAATTTTTCTTCTTGTTTCTATTAGTGGAATTATTTGATTAGCAGAGATGCAGGAGGTCTAGGACAACTGGGTCTCCAGTGGTGTGGAAGGCTTGGCATAAATCACAGTCCAATAGTATATAAAGAACTGAATAAAGGGAATGTGCTTCCAGCCATTGTTTGAAGCTCAGGGACTTCTAACCCATGATCTTCTTTGGCAGGAACCTCAGGGGTCTTTCTAATTGTTTTATCTGCCTAGTGAGGTACATCACAAAGGGAGAGTTTCACTCAATAATTTACCTTAAGAATGCTTAATATAGGAATAATGACCTCTTTGGGTATGGATGATATTTCTTTGGCAATTAACTGTCCTTAAAGGATTTTCTTCTGACAATTTTAGTCCCAAAATGATCAAAACAGATGGAATTATCAAGCCAAATACCACAGAACTAACTATATTTTGATTTTATACAGGCTACAATCAATACTATACATTGAGAAGAGAATTTTTTTTCACCGAATGTGATGATATTGCTCTTTTCTGTTACATTTAATTTTAGCCCATTTTAGCATTTTCAGTACACCAGGTATTTACAAGTGAGAGTACTCGTTGGAAGGTATAGTTGTCAGAGGATAACTTGATACTAATTCCCAAGTTTGCTGTCATCCCAAAAAACATTGGTTTCCGGCCTGGAGAACAGAAGAGAAAATTCCAAAAAGAAGTGCTCTAACACTGAACCCTAATGAACTCTGAGGGTTCCCTTCATACTCTCTGATGAGACACCTGCCTCTTGCACTGTGTGGGTTCTGTCTTCTAGTCAGTTCACTAAGTAACCTCATTTGATTTTATATTGCTTACTTTTGAGCTTTCTGCACTGAATGGCACATTTAGTGAATGCTTACATGTTTATAAAATAATTCCTTAAATTAAAAACATTTTAAAGATGCTTCACACCTCAGCTGGAAGTCAAGGCACCAGCTTCCTTATTATGCTTGAAGCATGTATTGTGCTTAATGCAAGGATCAAATTATAAGTACTTTATATGTGCTGACACAGCTTAGTTTTAGAATATCATATGCCTATAATACAGATGAAAGGTTTTCTGTTGCCTAAAATATATACAGATCCATGAGTTTAGCCTGGGTCATAATTTACAGTGCATGTATTTTGGATTCTGTTCTCATTGAATTATAATCTATCTGACACAAAAATGGAACGAGCTGCAAAGGGTCTTTTGCAGAACCTATTCTGCCTGTTGTGAATATATTTCATTCCTTCCTTCTTTCTCTGGTACACATTTTTACACTAAAGAGAAAATCACATTGCATTCCTTTGCTTTACATCATTTTTCTATTATGTTCTGTTTTAAGAAGTTATTTTTGTGCCATTCAAACGTATCTTCCCATTGTGGGATGCAGTTTCATATATTTTGTACTGGCTTACTCATTTGGTGGCGTCTGAGATGGTATGTATTTGTGTGTATCGGATGACAGAAAACAAGGAAATAAGGTTCATTGGGAAAGGTTAGAGAAAATCAGAATAACGGTGCTTTACCTGACAGTGTGACATGTGTACCTGTACTTTGGGCCCCAGGTGCTACGCTTTAATCATCAATGAAGGTTGATGGAAATGGGAAATCATATTAAAAGAACAGACTGTGTAGCAAATGAGGAAGAAACCACTGTATTTACCTTTCTAGCTGTTCCATGTGTGTGTGTGCTTCAGGGTCATCTATTCAATATTTTATAAACCCTCAACCATTACTCAAATTGCCTACCAAGGCAAAATTGCTCCTTTGTTTTCTTTTACTTGGTTAAGTGAGTAGGTGTCACTCATCAAGGGTTATAAGAAATGTTATCATGGTCAGACCTAGAAATAAAGTTGCTGATTGACTCATTCTCTTTTCTTTACTCCACCCCCCCCCCTTTTTCACCCCATCACCTTCTCCATTTCTTCCCATGTACCTGCATATATCTATGTTATCTTAAGAATGTAAAGTTACTTTCTCTACTTGATTTAAATACACTTCTAGTACACTAGTTTGCCAGTTTTGTATAACCACTACTCTTTCTACTTCTCATTGCATTTTGTTTCTTTTGTAAGCCTGGGAGGAGCTGAAAAATGGTCAGTAGAATCAGTGCTCTATCATGGGCAACACCTGAAAATAAATAAATAAAACAGCCGTGCACTGCCAGCTGCCCCATCTCTCTTTCTGTCTGTCTATCTCTGTTTTCTCAATCTCACACACACACACACACACACACACACACACACACACACACACACATACACACACACACACACTCGTGCACACCCACATACACACACACACACACACAGACTTACCATGACTTATCATCTATCTCAGAAGATGCTAAATGGCAAGTAAGCATCAGCAGAAAAAAATGTAACTTAGATACAGAAAGTGATCTTTAAACAGGGCAAAACATCTCCTGTCTATAATGCACTACATGAAAACATGGAATAGGTTTCCTAAATGAGGTTATCTAACCAGCAGTACAGACCTAACACTCTTAATGGTGGCTGAAAGTCACAGATAGTTGTACCTCAGGTAGAAATCTATGAAAAGGTATATGAGAGGAGCCTGGATGGAATTTGCCTTAAAGGGCAGATGACCTAGAAAAAGCTATATAACAAAAAAAATATATACTAAAATCTAACATGTCAGTGTGAAGGTCCTTTACATCCTTCTGAAAAAAATAATGGCATAAAGCAGAGCAAATTAATTCTTCTGCAACTTAAGGTTGACACAACCAGTTTGCAGAGTTTGTATCCCAGTGGAGTATTTATAACTTGGTCCCAGTAATTTCTCCATTAGCATGCTGAAAGATAGTAACAGCAGAATACCCATGTCCACATCCAGGATTCTGTTGCCTTTCCATCTGTGACAGTCCTGTACTATTTTTTCACAAGACATCTTCTTCATTTTGGCTACTTTTGCCTTGCAAATTTTAATTTTAAACTTACAGGCACTGCTTGAATATCATAATCTTTTAGCAATTTTGCATCTTGCAGCTTGATAGCAATTAACTCACTCCTTAAATGTGTTTCAACCCACACTCAAAGTTCTTTCCAGTAAACATTTGCAAATAATTTATTATGTGTTTCATGGTATATCACTTACCAGCTAGACCTTGGTTCTAGCAATATATAGAGAGGTGCTCGAGATCTGTCATGATGGTGAAATGCGATCAAGCTCTTAATTTGGTTTGCAAATTTATATTGTAGCTCTCATAGTGATTAATTTTTTTTAAAAACCGTCAGCTCTAATTCGGATATTGCACTATGCTTGGAACGCTGTGTTTACATGTGGGAGTAAAAGGCTGTCATTCACTATGCCACCTGTCACGTGCATAATGCCAATCTACAAATAGTACCACTATGCTTGTATTTAAATGAGCAACATGTAAACAAGCAGCACTGGTTTCAGAACGTCTTGGCCCTGCAAGGAAATGCCCATCTATAGTGATGTAACATGAGTACAATGTAGTCGCAAATGGTATCAGGTGTTTTCTGCAGGAGGCTGCACAAGTGTGAGCTGGCTTGGAGCTTTCTGGATTATCTAGAAGCACCTATACTGAGCTGCGTGCAGTTGACTCAGAGCTTATCCAAAGTATTTTAAGGATTCTTTTATTCACTGTAAAGGGTATCAATATGGAGACCTTGTTTTGGCTTTTATAAAGTGGGAAAGGAGGAAGATAGGAAAGCTGGAAAGAGGAAACAAAGAGTGGGAGAAGCCAAGGGAAACACAAAAGGAGCACGTTAAGAAGATTGTGCTGAAAGAGACATGAGAGGAGGGGCACTTTGTTTTTGTGAGGATAGAACCTCTGATTTCAATTTTTCTTAATGAAGAAGTTGGAGTAGGAGTAATGGTGGACATTGTAGGAGACAGGGTTAGGGAATAGTTAAAGAAGGCATATGAAAGACTGACACGATAGACAGGGACTCTGTGGTGAACTGCTGTTGGGAAGGTGACAGGATATACAGATGGCAGAGAGGGACAAAGGGAAAATAAGGAGATCCATGAGGCAGACACCAACCCACTTAGAGGACTTCACTTACCCCCTCCCTGATGGACATGGAGAAGGGAACTCAATAGTGTGTGGGAGGATGGAGGTCTTTGGTGGCTCAATTGATTAAGCTACCTGGGTCAGCAAGTCTTGTACCCTTTGGAGGAGAGACTGAAATGCCTCTTCATTGCCCTCAGATAATAGCATCAGCCAAATCTGAAGCTCATGTTTCTGGCTTACCATTTGGTGTCTCACTCTGGGGCCCACAGGGGTTGATCCACTGCCCCCAACCCTCTGAAAATGTCCTTGGGCAGGTAGAGGGATGTGGAGGCCTTTCCTGCACCAGGGAAGTTTGCAGCTGAGCTGCCCATGGTACTACTGGGTCTGCAAGAAGCATAACAGAAAAGGGAGAAAAAAAATTCAAAACTAAGAGTGACAGACAGACAGAAAACAGACAGAAATGTAGACAGTTCAGTGTATGTTACTATAATATATAAGAAATGCAGTATGTACTAAGGAGCTCTGGCCTTCTCTCTTGTACTTCCAAAATCCACCCAGTCAGCTGATACCTCCTCCACCTCTTCAAGTCATCATACCTGTCATGGCATCGATTCCTGGAGCAGAGGATCCTTGTTGATGATGTAGGCGATACCCCAGCTTCTGCCTAATGCCAATTTTCTCCCATTTGCCCAGCATCTGCAGGTATGACTCCTGCAGCAGGTAGAGGACAATTTTGGTCTCCTTTTTGGACAGGCTAGAGGCTTAACCCTGGACTTTGGCAGACTGCATTGCTGTGAAGTACCAAGTTCATAATATATACAAGTCTGCGGTAAAGAATTCTGTAGTGTGAACCATAACCAACAAGGTGTGACGACACTCTGCTCAGCCCATACACCCATAGTGTCTTTTATGTGTTTTTTTTCCTTTTTGACTGGGTTAGACAAACTAGTCTAGTAGCCTCTTTTCAGGAGAGACCTGAGACATTCTTTATACTACTAGGAGTACTTTGGCCAGGGCATTTTGGAACTTCCCTAATCTTTTCAATAGGCACCATAGAATCTTGTATATTCACTTGTGCTATCACCAATTTGAGAAGATGGGACCTTGGTTTAACATCTCATCCAAAGGACGGCAGATTCAGGAGTGCAGCACCCCATTATGTTGCAGTATAGTGTGAGTATGGGAATAGAACCCACAGTGTTCTGCAGCAAATATGAGTGTGCTACCTGTTGTGCCAATAACACTGATATAGAGTTGCTATATTTTGAAATGATAGCAATGAAAAGGTTTTATATAATATCAGGGCATTTATTTGGACAGGCCTACCCCATGCACTGCAATGCAGCATTTTTTTTTAAATAAGTGCAACCTTTGTGGAATGTGTTATTCTACTTATGCTTTAAATGTTTGTAAGGGTGTTCACATATACCAAAATTGTTCCTTGTAGCAGCAACAGGGAGGTCACACTACAGGGAGACTTGTGCAGGGAAATGAGGTCAACTGGTATCACAATGGGCTGAGAGGCTGAGGTGTGGCCACAGACAATGTTACAAATGTGTGCGTGCCACATACAGACAGTGTTACAAATGCATGCAAAGCACACACAGACAATGTTACACATTTATGCATGTATGCACGTCACATACAATGTAAAAATGTATGCATTCATGCCACACTTAAGTTATCGCATGCTGAAGTTCAAATGAGACATGGATGGCACTGACATGCATGCATAAGAAGAGTATAGCTCATTTAGAGCACGCTGAATGCAATTACACCTATAAGAGCCAATACACAAGTGTGCTGCAATGCAGGTCATGCAGAGCAGCATGACTGAGCCTGATTTGCATAAAAACTTTTGAAATCTGCTCCAAATAATGCCAACCTTCTTCAATCCACCATATTAAGCATTGCTACGATCTGCATTTTCACAAAAGTCGATGGGAAGCATGAATGAAATAAAAAGATTTATTGAAAGCAAGGATAACCTGATATAATTAGGAAAAAGCATTTTCAGTGTAATTTAGTGTGGCCTGATCAACATTAGCCTGTCTTTACTGGTAAGACATAACCAGGATTTGCAGGCAGAAATTAGGACAATATAGAAGAAGGATACCCAGACAGTTCCAATAGCAGTAAGAGCAATGGATCTTGTGAAGACTAGTAAGAAGGGTGAAGGCTGCCAGCCTAGCCAAATAGAATTTGATACATAATTCTGGCATGTGTAAATATAAATGTAAAATACAGGCTTGTTTCTTAAATGAAAGAAAACACTGTAAAATGTTGAACTTCAAGATTGTAGCAACATTGCTATCTGCTGTAAGGAAAGCTAAGTCAAGCATTTGTTGTTGGTCCTTTGAAATTAAAATTAATTTATGACTGCCTTTGAAGTTTACAATTCGGATCCGGCCGAGCTACATGAAGGCTTCATGCCTATTGTTTTAAGGCTAAAGTTAATGACCAGAATTTACATGTGGAATGTCCTTTATTGCTCTAAGTGAAAAAGAATGTCAAATGCAGTTTTGGTGTGGCCTGGGAACCAGGAAAGAGTAAACAAATGATGTAATGTTTTAGCAGAACTGCAGTTTCAATTTAAACAGTGAGAACCAGAGATTATTAAGCATTTTTGTCTTGATATCCAACTTATAAGCACTCTGCCTGTTGTCTTAAGTAACTTATCTTATAAGTATGTTTTCTTGTAGAAATAGCTAGGACTACAAAGATTAGACTAAGTGTTTTTCTGTTATGTCAGAACTGTACTATGGAATTATTTTAAGTTTCTGTGTGATCTCTGAACTCTTGAATGACACTGTGGTGTAGTAGTATTGTTTTGTATTTTAATTATTTATTATTAAATATTTTAAAAAATGTTTACCTGTGGCTGGTTTGTGTAGAGATAAGGTAATCTCTAGAGTACATTTCATATTTATAGAGTTTACTGTCTAAGCCACTCCTGGAAGCCACAGTGGTGCAACAGTAGCTTTCTCGCCTCACAGCAAGAGGTTCTCCCGTTCGATTCTTGGTTGGAGCGCCTTCTGTGTGGAGTCTGCATGTCCTCCCCATGGTCGACTGGCATTCAAAAGACATGCATGAATGGGTGTGCCTTTGATGAAGGTTGGGCATCAGGCTGGCACCTCGGCACTGTAAAAATCTACTGCCAATCATTAGTGCACCGGAGTTCCGCTGTGGCGACCCCTACCAGGGAAAAGCAAAAAGAAGAAGAAGAAGATTGTCTAAGCCACTCCTATAGCTTTAGTCCTGGGCTATACTAACAATTGGATAATAATATTGCACAGTAATAATTGGGCACCCTTTTAAGGGCCTTTGGGTAGCTGATAATTATTAGCTGGTTTTGGCAGTAATTACTACCGTATAGTCTGGGTATAGGGGCACAGCTGGAGAATCTGTGTCAGCCTTTCCCAAGAATGTCTGTGAAGTTGTATAAATACTTATTTTAAAGTGTGTGTGTGTGTGTGTGTGTGTGTGTGTGTGTGTGTGTGTGTGTGTGTGTGTGTGTGTGTGTGTGTGTGTCAGCTACTCTGGCAGGGAAACGAAGCACTGGTTGGACAGAGAGGGTACTGGAAGTTTTAGCTTGCCAGCTAGGTTGAGATCTGGACCCTATAGCTGTGCCAGTGGGGAGTCTTATTGGGGACCTGGGGAGCAAGGGAGCGACCAGCCCCAGACTGTCTGTGATCTCTGTGTGCTCTTAAGGGAAATTGTTCTTTACTGTGTGTATTTGTTATCCTTTCCCCTATATGAGACACCCTCTCTGGTGTTAGTGGTGAGGATTGAGGCTCCTTGATTGCTGGGTGAGGGCATGGGCATCACAGATCTCATAAAAAAAAATTTACAGTCATATTTAGATAGGTTACCAGTATATGTTACTCCATATAAACTACAAAAGGAGTCAATTCTGGGCACACTGTGGCTGCTGTGAAGAGCACTTCTGGCTAACATCAAAGACTGAAACAATACTAATTTCATGAACTTAAATTATACTTTGACTTTGGAATGGGGTCCATTTCCATCATGGTATTAGAAAGACAAAAGACTTGACAAAATTAAACCAAGCATAAGACATGACATGTCATACTATTTGGTAACCTGTCTACCACATAAGGAGTGGTTCTGGCCCAGAATTTGTAGTTATTGGCCATTTGGGCGGTCTTCCATCTCTCTCAACTTTCTAATTTGAAGGTCTGCATTTGCACTTGTTTCTGTCCTGTAACTCCTGGGCCCATCTCATTTGCTCACTCAAAAAAAAAAAAATTATCTGCTTTTACTGTATTTGTGTTTCTTCCTACTTTATTTTGCTTTTGTGTCATCTTAAAAGTACTCAATTGTATTTATTACTGCTTGGTGTAACTCATTCTAAGCCTTTTAGTTTAAGCACTTGGGCTTCAGACCAGTTGTTTTACATTAGGAAGGTTTGTGGTCTGCACTGTGGTGGCAGGACAGGTAGCTTACATCCTTCTAAGTTGGGAACTGCTGATTGAGGGCTCAGTGTCTGTTATTCTAAAAGTGTATTAATTCTGGTTTACGCACTTGGGCTTCAGGCCAGTTGTTTTACATTAAGAAGGTTTGTGGTCTGCACTGTAGTGGCAGAACAGGTAGCTTACATCCTTCTAAGTTGGGAACTGCTGATTGAGGGCTCAATGTCTGTTATTCTAAACGTGTATTAATTCTGGTTTAAGCACTTGGGCTTCAGGCCAGTTATTTTACATTAAAAGGGTTCATGGTCTGCACTCTTGTGGGATGAGAGGATGGACTCTGCCCTTCTGAGCTGGGAATTTCTGGTTAAAGGCTTATAGTGCCTGCATATTTGAACTGCTTCTTACTGAAATTGGTACACCTTGTTTGCTGTAGCATAGACTAGATCCAGGCCTGCTGAATCTAGCTTTGTTTGTATAACTTGAGCACTAATCCAGGCATTCTTTAAAGTATCCAATCATATTTATTACTGCTTGGTAGTAACTTGATTAAAGTGTAGCTATCATTCTAAGTCTTTTGGATTAAGCACTTGGGCTTGAGACCAGTTGTTTTACATTAGGAAGGTTTGTGGCCTGCACTGTGGTGGCAGGACAAGTACCTTACATCCTTCTAAGTTGTGAACTGCTGATTGAGGGCTCAGTGTCTGTTATTCTAAAAGTGTATTAGTTCTGGTTTAAGCACTTGGGCTTCAGGCCAGTTATTTTACATTAAGAAGGTGCGTGGTCTGCACTCTTGTGGGAGGAGAGGCTGGACTCTGCCCTTCTGAGCTGGGAATTTCTGGTTAAAGGCTTATAGTGCCTGCATATTTGAACTGTTTCTTACTGAAATTGCAACACCTTGTTTGCTGTAGCATAGACTAGATCCAGACCTGCTGAATCTAGCTTTATTTGTATGCTTGTTGTTTGTTTGCTTGTTATTTCCCTGAAATGCTAATTCCACCTAAAGTGTGGCTTTTCAGTGCTTCTGTGGATCCCTAGTGATATCTGCATTGCTTACTGCACTTATTTCCTTGTTTCACTTAAAAGAAATTACTGTTTGTCATTTTTGCATTTAAGTTACCTGTAACACATTGCATCTAAGTTACCTGGCACTTGCTCACTAAAGCAATTATATAAGTCAGCACTAAAATATTAAAAGCACTACACCCTCACAAACTCCCCTTGAGTACCTTGTTCCCCATTGGCCCTTTTTTTTCAATTATAAAGGAATTCCCAATACTATTCTAGCATGTCCAAAGGTCAGTTGTCAATCTCCTCTCCAGTCCAGCTGGTGAATCTGGGAATCTTGAGGCAATGTTACAACTGCCTCATGTACACAGACAACCCTCTCCTCCTCACAACAAATTCCAACACATGTGAGAGATGCAACTATATAGCCATACTGGAGGCTAAGCTCTCTCAACTCAGTACTGGCAAAACCAGTCAGGAGGAGAAGGAAACCACACTCACTACAATTCCAGTCTCACATAGACCTACCATGACAGCAAACCAAACACATAAACACACAAAAACATACTCAGAGGCTCTAAATAAAAATCTGCCTAAGCAGCAGAGACCTCCAAAGCAGACACCCAAGCAACCACTACCCCAAAACAAAACATGTGCAACACATAGCTCACAAAGCCAGTGTGCCGAACAGTCACAGCCCTTAAGGCTAAACAACACACCTGATACATTTGTAACAGGTGACTCTATCGTCAGGCACACTGACGTCCTGCTCACCAGGCTGAACAAGGAGAAGGTCACGGTGAGCTGCCTGTCGGGCGCTAGGATCCGCCACATAACACAAGCACTCAGGTCACTCCATGGCAAGTACAAATATGACTCAGTCATTGTCCAGGCTGGTGTGAATGACCTGAGATGTACATCCCTGGACTACATGAAAAGAGACATAGAGGAGATCTCTGAGCATGTAGCCCAGGCCGGTATGACCCTGACCTTGAGTAGCATCTTACCCTCACCAAGAATGATGCCACAATATGAAGACAAGATGATCAATTTCAACAACTGGCTTAAGTATTGGTGTCATTCAAAGGGGATCCAATGCCTGTCAGCCTGGGATGACATGCTCGACAAGCCACAATGCTTCGCTAGGGACGGCTTGCACCTGTCACCCCTGGGCTTTTGGATATTGGTAAAGGCTCTTGCTACCCCCATAGTGCCTTTGTTAGGCAAGGCTGAAAAGACAAACCCACCTCCGTAGGTATCACAAGGGATAAGAAACTAAGAGTAATGCTACTCAACACCAGAAGTCTAAACCTCAAGATGCATGCACTCGAAACTCTCCTTAGCATGGAGAACATCGATATCTGTGCAGTAACAGAAACCTGGTTCAAGGCTCCTGAGAGCACCCCAGCACTACCAGGTTATACCTCATACCATGCTTTTCGGCCCCAAAACTTGGACCGAACCACAAAAGGAGGGGGAGTATCAATATTCGTCAAAGATACCCACACCTCCAGGTTGGTGGCACAGCATGAAGCATCAGAGACTATCCATGTGCAACTAACAGTGGGTAAAACTGCCTTCCAGTTTATAGCCTGCTACAGACCACCCTCCCAAACCCAGGAACCCCACTCGGCCTTCCTGAGAACACTGGAAAATATGAAGTTCTCTCCAAACACCATTATATTGGGCGACTTCAACTACCCAAACATAGACTGGGAGCATTACTCTAGCTCCAACACCCTAGCCCAAAGGTTCCTAGAATTTATAAACTCAAATGCTATGGAACAACTTGTTACCACTCCCACAAGAGGGGAAAACATACTGGACCTGATCATCACCAACATGGGAACTCTATGCTCCAGACCAGAAGTGTATCCCTCACTGATAAGATCAGACCATAAACTAATTTCACTGGATATTCACATCCCAACTCCACCCCCTGCCCTGAAAACCACAGTGAAAAACTTCTCTAAAGCAAATTTCACAGTCCTGTCTGGTGGACCCCAGCCATAAACAAACTATACAATAGAAGGAGGAAGCTACTACATGATAGAGCAAAATCCCAAAAAGGGAAGGCATCTCTGATCAGTATTAGCAAAAAAATACGGGCACAAATAAAATCGTCTTAAGGCCAGCTTCGAGAGAAAAATTGCACAGGACACTAAGGATAATCACAAGGCTTTCTTTAGTTATGTTAGGAACCTGGGTGGGAATTCCCAGTTATGCTCGAATTAGTCCAAAATGACAAAAAATACACCGAACCCACAGACATTGCCAACATCCTAGCTGACAGGTTCAGTGCAAACCCCCCCCCCACACACCAAAAGGGCAAATATCTATCCCAGCAGAGTGCAGCCCCCTGACATCTCAGATGCTCAGGTAAGAGCTGCCCTCTCCAAAGCAAAAAACAGCATCAATGGGACCAGACGGTGTCCCGGGCTGCATCCTACATGAACTCCAAGAAGAGCTAAACCCAAACATAAAACTACTGTTCAATCTCAGCCTTACTACAGGATATGTACCCAAAGAGTGGTGTACAGCAACAGTGGTCCCTCTCCACAAAGGTGGTGCCTTAACGGATCCTGGAAACTATCGCCCCATAAGCCTGACTAGCTTGGTCTGCAAAGCTATGGAAAGGATCATCATGGACCTCATAAATAAAGATATTGGGGACCTACAGACACTGGATCCTACCCAGTTTGGCTTTGTTAAGGGTAGATCCTGCCTCTTAAACCTGGTTGATTTCTTTGAAACAGTCACCAAGGCCATTGACGAGGGGAAGGTGGTCCACACAGCCTACCTGGACCTCGCAAAAGCCTTCGATACAATACCCCACTCGGGCATTATAGATAAGCTCACCAGCCTAAATATAAACCCCTATATCACTAGATGGGTTGCAAACTGGCTCAAGGACAGAACCCACATGGTTAGAATTGCTGGAGCCA
Source organism: Protopterus annectens (assembly GCF_019279795.1). Lineage (NCBI taxonomy): Eukaryota > Metazoa > Chordata > Ceratodontiformes > Protopteridae > Protopterus > Protopterus annectens. Next base: position 835,811,120 of record NC_056749.1, read on the forward strand.
TGTCAGACTCCAAACCAGTTACAAGTGGCGTCCCACAAGGCTCAGTCCTGGGACCTCTCTTGTTCAGTATATATTTCTCGGAGGTACAGGCCAACACGGAAGGACTGTGGCTGACCAAGTTCGCAGATGACTGCAAACTGGGCACCATAATCGACTCTCCAGCTGACACAAGCATCCTCTAAAAGGGCCTCATAGAAACAGACAACTGGTGCCAGAGCCATGGCCTCAAGCTAAATGCCAAAAAGTGTATAGTCATCCCCTTTGGCAAAAACAAAGTGCCCACAAATTACCACATAGGTGGTAATCCATTAAGTACAGAAGACGTAATTAGGGACCTGGGGACCCAAGTTGATAGCAATCTCTCATTTGACAACCACGTGGCCAAAGTGGTTAGAAAAACATTTTATATAGCCCACCTAATCATGAAGGGATTCACATCTAGATCAGGGGAGGTCATCGTGCCTCTTTACTCATCCCTCATCAGGCCCATAATTGAGTACAATGCCCCTTTTGGGATGTACCTTACCAGACACCTGCAGCAACTGGAAAGACCCCAAAAGTACTTCACCAAGAGGATCAAAGTGCTCAAACAGATGCCATATGCTGCCCGGTTAAAGAAACTCCAGCTCTACTCAGTGGCATACCGTCTGCTCAGAGGCGATCTGTGCCTGATGTATAAAGCCATGTCCAACCCGGAATTAATGGACATGCTGCACCTCAGAAAATCCAAATCCCATCGAGCTCACGCTCGAGAGACTTGAACCTCAGCACTGAAATAAATAGGACATGCTGGAGGGACAGATTCATAACCCAGAGGCTCCCTTCACTCTGGAATAAAATCCCAGTCCAGGTTAGGCAGAGTCCCTCATTGACTCTCTTCAAGAGGAATCTTGATGAGTGGATGGGAGATCGTAAGTTTACCCCGGGTATCACTTCTGTGTCACTGTTAGACAGAGGCACAATATACTAACCTCGAAAAAGGGCATAGCAAAATTAATTTAAAATGGGTGGCGAAAGCCATACACACTCTGGCTAGGCTTATAAATGCCCTAGGGCAGATAGTCTAGTATGAACCTATGAACCTATAATTACTTGTGAAATGCTTAGGGATGTGCAAGGTGCCATTTTCAGTGCTGTCTTCATCTGCCAAGTGACTCACTGCAGACAATGATCTGTGGTCATGGATAACACTCAGGATCGTAGTACAGACTGCCTCCATTAAATTGAGGAGTGCCAGCATACACAGTACACTACTGTCACAGCAAACTCACATCATCAGACATATTACTATTGCAGCACAGGCAATCAATACACAGACAGTATTGCCAAGATAGGTCACACCCACAACTCAAAGCTAATGTTTCACTGCACCTCTCATGCAGTTTTGTTTTTTTGTTATTAAGTAGCAGCATGCATGACCCATAATTATTTAAAGTACTATACATCAGAGGCAGGTGAAATTCTGTCCCAATATATGCTTCATGTTCACGAAATGATGCAACAGTGGAGATTAGAATAAGACTAAGGACAGATAACTTCACACTTAGGGATAATCACATGCTCATGAATGCTTTCAGGACATATGGACAATGTCTTTTTGAAAAAGGTTGCTAATACAGTCAGAGAGAGCTAAGGTGCAGAATCAGATGGTGGCTGACATAAATGGCACAGGGAAGGTAACTGCACATTGATACAGTGTAGAAAAGAACAAATGACATAGTGGGACGTGCTAAGACAAAAGCTAAGCAGAATGCAATTGTCCATAAAAACACTGGTTCTGGCCCTTCCATACTCCAACCTTTAATGCCAATACCCTCTCTCCATATGGGGTAATGACTTTTGATGCAGATGAGGATGTACTTGGAATCATAAGAGATGGTGTGAACATCAATACTCCAGACCCCTGAAACCACCACAGTTAAGCAGTTTGTAAGGTTAGTGTATAGCTGACCACTAGATTATGCTGAGATGTATTTGGCATGAAACCTGTATAAATATCACCCTTGGATATTTCATCATCAGGTATGCCAACAAAGTAAGAGTGAATTAAAATCTGTAGATGATGTATGGTAAGTGTGATTATTTTACATTTAGGTAAACTAACTCCACCTGTCACAGGTCACATTTATCACATCTTGACATATTTCTTCAGATGGTTATCACCAGAAACAACTACATCCTGTGCAGCGGTACAGCTGTCTGATGTTGATAGTAGAGTGGATATCGACAATGATGTCATAATCCTCATACTCTCAGCACATGATGTCATAACCCTCATAGTCATGACACAGCCTGATGACATTGGCACATAGTTGCAAAGTATACTAGCAATGCCCTGTAGCCTTCAGTGGGTGAATAACTCTTTTGGCAGTGACACAGACTCACACACTGAGGAAATGATGTTATAGCAGGGGAACATCACACAGTTTAACACTTGCTTCTTGTGCACAGCCTAGACCTTTTGATGAAGAGACTATCCTTTCAGAGATAGTAGTGCCTACTGTCATACCAGTGCTCAGGGGTGCCAGGTGGAGCCATATTTCACATTTAGCTCCAGAGACATGCAACACCCTGGCTGCCTAGCAGCAGATGTGCTACGACATAGTGCAGACACAAGCTACTGCCACTGGAGTCAGATAGAGGCTTATAGTACTGCAAGGTATGCATAAGGATGCTCTGTATTACATGGGAATCCTGGAGGCCACGGACAATACCATGATGATTCTCACATGCAGTATTATTTCCCACATATAGCAGCCATATCAGCATCCATGCATTGACTAGCAAAGACTTTCCAGAACACACATTTGGAACACAGAGGAACATGGATGAGGAACTGTCTGCATGCATGGTGAATAAGTAGGCTGGATGCCACATGTATCTCAATAAAGTACTGCAAGCTCTTAGGTGGATTTACCCAAGAGGAAGGCAGCCAGACATTGCCACACTTCCACAACACATGGTACAACCAACTTGACCACCAGTTAAAGTCCCACAGCACAATGTTAAGAGGTTCCCCTGCATCTAGTAGATCCAATATCAGAGCAACTGACCATCAAGATCACACGCCACCACTTACTCATGATCGATGGGACCACCACCCACACCATCCTCAGGGAGCATTGCATATGATTCAACTATAACTTACATTACAGCATCAGTCACACAAAAACAGTACTCAAATAGCAATTACTTCCCAGAGGGACAATTCTGCAGTTTCTACTTGTATTTGAAAATCAGTAAACAAACAATATCACAGGAAACACATATTCACAGATACACACAAACACTTACACATACATATTTTTTTTCAATGCAAGTGTTTTGTGCACAGTAAAAATCAACATACTCTATTCTGGACAGTGCAGTGAAAATTCTCAGTAAACATGTTCATAACAGCTAGTTTTCCACACTTAAATCAAACCCCATCAGTTTAAATAGCACTTCTGCCATGTAACCATTGAACATAGTATAAATTAAGTTTTTATTTATTGACATGTGGAATAACATCTGATGCACAGTGTTTAAAGTACAGTGTACGTTGACCATTCATCACTCAGCATAGCCTGCAAGTAACATTGGATATATCAGTTATTATCTGTATGAATTTTTTACACTTTCTCAAAGTGAATGTCATGGTCCATAGTTGTGGACCAGTCACTGTCTCTTTGCCTGTGCAGCCATATATCAAGCATGAGCCTACTACAGGGACTGCTGTCCAGCTGCTGTTGGTTGGTCACCATCGCTATTGTCACTGGTTGGAGTAATGACAGAGTGAGCTGCATATCCATTATTGGTGACTGTCTCTAGCAGTCAATGATAGAGTGAGCTGCATATCCATTACTGCTGACTGTCTCTAGCAGTCGTTAATGACAGAGTGAGCTGCATATCCATTATTGCTGATTGGCTCTAGCAGTCGTTAATGCCAGAGTGAGCTGCATATCCATTATTGCTGACTGTCTCCAGCAGTCGTGCACCAGACAAAACATGATCATGTTGTGCAGAATGCAGCAGGTGGTAAATGCATTGCATATAGTAGCACAGCTATACTGAAGGGCAATCCCTAAACTAATTAAGGCAACAGAAATGGTCTTTAGTATGCCAAACATTGACTCAATGACTATGGACCAGTCACATTAGACAAGGTTGAATGTGTAGCCTGCATCACCTGAAAAACAAAATAGGGAAGGGACACATAAAAAATGAGAGGTGATTACTCAATATCTATGCCACTCTATAGCAAAAAAATGACTGTGGTTTTCTAACAGTATTAATACTTTGCAGATACCAACTAGGTGACTCTGAGGAATCCTAACATGTAGAAAGGGGTGACTCAGTGAACTTGGGTGCCAAATACAGGAATCTTGGACACTGCCAGGATGCCAGGCTGACCCGGTGATGCATCTCCATGCATCACACACTGCCTGGCAGTTGATGGAGTAGTAGCCCTTCCTGTCCCAGTGCCACTCCCCCATAGTCCAGATGGACTCCTAATAGGAACATAAGTGCAATCTATTACACCAAGAACTTCAAGAAAGCCTGCCATCCTGTAGAAGGCATGCAAGTTTTTTCATCGGTAATGACAATAGACTGAATGAAATTACCAAGTTTAGACAGTTAAAGACCTGCAAAAATGTCACATGACATATTTCACAAAATCACCTGACTGAAAGCAATACAAGATTGTTTAAGGAAAACAGTTTACTTACTTAACTCTTTGTATATGCTGTGCAAAATATAGATGATTGATACATAATCATTCATAATGTGAGGTTTATCAGAATCAAGCATGAGATGCCAATTACTTTCTAAAAATTTTATTTCTCAGTTCCCAACTAGATCTGAAAAAACAAGCTCATTGTAAAACAAAAAAAAAGTAAATTATTCAAATTAACACAAATTGTTTTATGTTTAACCAAAGCATGTTAAAATATTTATTTTTAATACCATACGTATGCTGGTCAATTCTTGTTCTAAGCTTAACAGAAGTTTTGCCAATGTAGAAACCAGCACAGGATGTACATGTAGCTAAACAGACCACAGTTGTGATATTTCAAAGTGCTCTTTGCAATTTATAACTCTGTCACCAAGACAACAAATGTACTTTCATGTGTAAACGTACACTCTTTGTACCTCCCTCATCAGTGCACTGCCAGATGTCTGTTGGCAGTTTTAACCTGGCTGATACTTTCAAATCTTTGCTGAATATTTATGCCCTTTCTAAAAATAAAACCTTATTTAGGGAATGTAACTTTTCTAAATAACCATTAAAGTATCAAAAAATGTCAATGTCTTGATAAAATGTTTCAAATTTTCCCTTTATCCATTGAAAAAGGCATATGCGTTGCTTTTTGAAACTCTACTGGCATTCAATGGGTTACTGCTGATGTTAAAGCCTTTTTTTAATATTGGAGCAAATGAGTTATATCTCCTGGATGAAATTCCCATCCCAATATTATCAACAAAATCCCAATACTATCATCAGATTCAGGAAGATATAATCTCTCATTAAAAGCTCTCCTAAAATACTCATGTGCAACTTAATTCATCATCATCAACATCAGAGACTGGATGAGAAAGACATACAAACTGTCTCTTAATATTTCACTTCATCCACATGGAGTGACTACTGGAAAATGTACATATGCATTATAAAATGTAGGTTTCTAAACTTTTTTTTTTACTTAAAAAAATCATTATAGGGTTCCTTACATATAGTAATATCTAAAAAGTCAGTAGGTTGATACAATATTCCCTAACAAAAAAAAAAAAAAAAGAATTTAACCAAAAATTGTTTCAGTTGAGAAATATCCTCACTCCACAACATAAACATATCATTCAAACAATGTAAATAATCCCCATTCCTAATTTACATTTCATTATTACTTCATTTGCATAAGAATGTCTCATACTGATTCAAACAGCTATTCTTAAGCTTAGCTGCTGTCTTTGAATTTCAGCTAAGCTATGTTTAGGTGCAACCTGTGCAAATAGCCCTTACACCTAAGCATGACTGCTATGAATACCACCCTAACTCTTATTTTTTATTATTGATACTAATTTATGAAACACTATAGAGAATCTGTAGGTTTCTGAAAATAGATGCGCCAGTACATTGACAGATGTGCATCATACCATCCAAGTGTATAAAGAATCAGAGAAATGAATCACTAGCAAACAGTAACTAACAAGGTATCTAAGGTAATAGGTAAAATGTGTCTGTAGCCATAGTTAAGTCTGCAGTGGCCCTCCACAGAAAACTTAGACATGAAAGTAGACATAATTGCATACAACACAACTTGGCCTTCATGACATGCATGAACTAATGCATGGACAAAGACAGCTAAAATCATTTGCAGCTACTCAGACATGAAATGTAACTTGATGGCTTTTGTGTGTGTGTGTGTGTGTGTGTGTGTGTGTGTGTGTGTGTGTGTGTGCGTGTGTGCGTGCGTGTGTGCGTGTGTGCGTGTGTGTGTGTGTGTGTGTGTGTGTGTGTGTGTGTGTGCATGTGTACGTGAGTGTCTGTGTGTGACAGATGCATGGATCTTGCATTTACTTTACACAGGTAGATGGCGTCATAACATCTGCTAAGCCACTTGTCACTTCCACTGTGTTTCAACAATCAAGTGAAAACCAATATTTAGACCTGAAGGCTACATCAACAGAAACAACACTGAGAATAAAAGAATCTGCAGTTTGAGTGACTGATGCATATGAAAAATTAATGCAAAAGAGGAGGATATATAATTGTTTTCTTAAATAAATCTGACCTATGTATGTCTGATGACCTAGAAAATAAGTTTAAAAGAATCATGTTATTTGTTGCCAGAGAACATCAAAAAGAAGAGACTAATAAAACTCAGCATAAATTCTTTTTGTGATATTTTCCTTTTTCCTGGTATAGGAAATGTCAGAATTGCAATATCTGGCAATATTTTGAAAGACAGAACTACAACTGTAAAGTTTCTGAATCTTCCTTACAAAGAAGATATATTGAAACTTGCCTGAAGTAAATTAGTTCTGAACAATAAAAAGGTAAGGTTTGATTACGATTATTCTGACATGGCCTTACAGTAATGTTAAGAATACAGTCCCCTGATTAATGGGTTAAAATCCAAGGCTTTCAAGTTTTCCTTAACACATTCAACTAAATGAACGATAAAGACTGAGTTAGGATACACAGATATTAAAGATTTGTCTGAAGCCTTCCAGTCATAAAGAAGTGATCTTGGCTTCTCTAGAGAGGTAGTAAACTAAATTCAGCTTCCTGTTTCATAGAAAAATAAATTAAATATTATAATGATTCTGATGACCGGCTGAAAACTGGCATTTAATTTTTAAGCGTGAAGCCGAATACATTTTTTTTTTTCAGTATTTAAAATCCCATAACATTCAACTCCAATATATACTTCTGAGATACAGAATTAGCATAGCATTGTAAATCACAGAGTTTATAAATAGGAATGCATTTAAATATTTGTAAACAGAGAACAAAACAGTGGAGCAATTAGATGGATTTATTGTTCAGAAAGTGTGTTAAAATATATGTCAGGGAAATATTGGTAAACAGCATCATTATAAAGACCTTAAAACAGATTTTGTGGAAACATTATAAAGATATTATAACTTTAAAGGACTTACATATAATAAGAATATTCTTAAGCTTTTGAATGAAATAAGTTGCATGTTTATAGTTTGGAAAGCTTTCTATTAAAATAACATGATACAGACTAGCAATGTGAATGTCTATTGCATTATGCAGTTATGTTATTCAGAAGTACATTTCTTGTTTATGATAGTCACTTTACAATTTTGAGGATCATATTAATTTCTATGAGCTAATAACACCAGCAAACCTTATATGTATGCAAGTAATTTGAGTAATAAGGTTATATAGTAGATTCATAACCAAGCATTTGCAGTCATTAACTTCTCCGATCTATACACTAACAACAAAAGCATTAAGTATACAAGAGTGTAAACTTTTCTATATGATTTTATGTAGAATGACCCCTAACAGTCTACAACTGCAGCATTATCCTAGCTCAAATAATAGAACACTTCTCAAAGTCCTACAAAAGATTCATGCAGGTAGCACAGGAAGAGAACAAGCAAATAAACAAAAAATTAAAAAATATTCCTACCCATCTTACTAATACATACTAACGTGATTCCTAACCCTCCCCCCTACCTTAACCTGCTCATTACCTTAGAAATAAATTTCTGTAACACTGTCACCACTCAGGCAGATTTAGTCTACATGTGATAGTAGGGTAGATTCAGTAAGTGGTTCTGCACACTGTTTAGAGCCACGGAAACACAGTAAACACTGTGGTATGGTGATTACAACATAAGCAGCTGAATCGTATACTAATCAACTAATCCAAGATGGAGGAGCTATTCAACAAGCTATAAAGCAACCATGTAGACTCAGTACTGGTTTTGTTTAATGACGTGTTTTATCTACAGAAGGTTGGAGTAGCTATGGGGAGAGCATGTGCCAATGGCTATGCCAACCTGGAATTGGCACAATGGGAATAAGACTGTGTCACAAGGAACAATGGTTTTGTAGAAGACGTAGTGCGGTACAAATGTTTTGTGGGTGATGTATTTATTTTATGGAAGGGATCAATTGGTTTAATATATGAATTTATTGGTTATTTGCATTCAACCACAACATTTTTGAGGTTTAAATACACAGCTTCTAGAGAGTGTATAAAGTTTTTAGATGTCAAATTGACTAGAGAAGCTGTAGGGGAGTTAAAAACATCCGTTTTTAAAAAGAAATGTAAGAAAAATACTGTCTTACATAAAGCAAATATGCACCCTCATCACATACCCAGAAATGTAGTGAAGAGTCAGGTATTAAGGGTGATGAGGCTGCATAATGATGATGCCATGTTAGAACTGAAAAGGGATTGTTTACAGAGAGGCTATACGGAAAGCAAGTTAGATGAGTGTATTAATGAACTGATCTCAACTGGACACACAAAAGGGAAGCCCTATTTTTCAGAAGATGTTAGGTATGGAAGGGAGGAGAATGACATTAGAGAAGAGAATAAGCTCAGACCGGTAATGACTTACAGTAGTAATACTGGCACAGTCTGCAATACAGTCAAGAAAAATTGGACAATTTTGCAAGCAGATGACAAGATAAGTGCAGCTGTGAGACAAACACCAAGTTTTAGTTTTAAGAATAACTTATCTTTAAAAATATGCCTATGTTATAAAAACATGAGGGAAGGCTATAGACCACCATCACAATGGCAGGGGACATTCCCCTGTAGGCGTTGCAATGCCTGTAAGTATGCTCATAGTGGAGGTCTATTTATACATACTTTAAAAGTTTTCCAGATAGAGACATCTTTATATGCAGACTGTACATCGAAACACTTGGTTTATTTTACATACTGTATGAAATGTTTTAGTTATTATGTAGGGAAGACCAATAGGACACTGAGAGAAAGGGTATTAGAACATGTTAATGATGTAAGGCATAGAAGAATGAAAAGTGCATTAGTAGTACACGTTAGTGACCTAGAAGCTCATCATGATTTAAATTTTTTTGTGTTAGACGTCTTAGAGTGTAATAAGGGGGAGGGGTGATTTTAAAGATTTCACAGAACAGAGAAAACAAGAGTGGATAGTGCATCTAAATGCAAATACGCCTCTAGGCTTAAATGAGTGTGTTACTCTAAAACCTGTGCTTAAGACATGTCCACTTTTACACTAATCATTGTGTTTTTTATAAGTCATACTATAGATAGACATTTGGCTATAACTTTAAGGGGAGGACAAGTTTTTACCATGTAATTGATTAATTGATGTTAGGTGTGTATATAATTAATTCAGATGCACTATGCTAGTAGGTCTGAAGAAGCAGCCAGATGAGGTGTGAATGCATTAGAATTATTAAATCCCAAATTCTTGGCTCTGTGTAGCAGATATAAACATAGTGCAGGCACTCTCTCAGTGTCTGTTGCTAATGTATTGCAACTGTGAATAATTACTGGTAAAGAGATGGAAAACACAACAGCAAGTCAGACTCCCTCACCTCCAGTGACTGTCATGCAGGTTAAACTTACAAAGTGTAGAAGTAATTGTATCAAGGTTTTAAATATAAGTAATCAGCACATATTTCACAGTTTTTGTTCAGTAACATCCAACCTCCCCTGCTCTTTTTAAAAACTGTATATTATTGCCATTTTATATTCTCACACACTTTAAGGGCAATGATGCAAAATGCCTTACAGATGGCATGTCTCAGATTACTGCTCAGGTAAGAGAAGAATGAGCAACGCACACAGAAAAATAAAACAGAGCTGCATTTTTCCAAGCAATAGTCAGAAACAGTTGTGTCATCACTCATTGCACTACATCTCAAATACATGTAGAAACAACTCAGAAGTGCACAAGTGTCATATATCTTAATACTATAGATGATGTTACACTTACTTGTATACACAATGGTGTAAATTCAATAAAGCTTACACAGTCATTTTTTCATGTTTGCATCCTGGTATTATGTGAACATGGGCGCAGTGTGTTTTAGATTCAGTAAAGTCCATGTAGCAGCACTAAAACACGTGCATTTACTCTCACCAACAGAAAGTTTTGTGGGATGCAAATTTCAGCATATGTAGCTAAATTTTATGCTAATGAAGCAAACCAACATGATGGAGTGATCCACCAAACCTACTCACAACCATGTCAGCTCCATGCCCACGTTAGAAGTCTATGCAATAAGTTTCCACGTACAAGAGCCTACATGGAAGCAAGGGCATATAGAAGTCTTGAAATATGGACAGAATGAACATGAAAAACTAAAACCATGCATTTAATGGTGAGGATGTCTAAAAGAATCAGGGGGTGTATTAGATCACTATACATTTTATACATTTTATTTTTGCACAATTTTGTGCAGTGTGCTGCTACATGTAAAATGTTTGAAAATGAATAATAGAAATGTAATTTAAAAGATGGGCACAATTTATTGCCACAACAGGTAAAATAATACCCTGCATTGTGTCTTTAACTCCGTGCTTCTGTGCTGTTGCCAGCTTACATGACTACTATCCATGTAGTTTCCAGGCTGTCAGCATGGTTATTATGTAAATGATGTTAAAATGCAGTGGATTTGTTGAATAACAAAAAGCAGGGAGCATGTACGGCTGTTCACTCCAAGTAAGCTCCTACATGGTGTGTATGTTTTCCATATATGTTGATGACATCAGGGGTGTGTGTCACGTAACTTTGTTGTTATGTTATGGGGTCTTTTGAATGTGCCACTTTGTGCAAACGGCAATGATTATGCACAACTTATTTGTGTGAGCAGACCACCCTTGTACCAGACATGCACTGGATATCCAAAAATAGAAACCATATGCATTCAATCAACATTGGTGAGACCTTCTGGACATTGTCAAACCTGGCAAGTGGGGCTGTGCTCTACTAACTCCCTCTAGTTAGAGACCTTTGCTTGAATAGTCCTGTGGTGACTGCAGATAGCCTTGGCCCCAAGTACAGGGTATGTCAACTTTTATCATATTGTGCTGACACTGTAGGTCATAGAAATGAAGTGCAATTACCAGAAACTAGCATATTATTATTTGGTGTCATTATGCACAGCTGCGCTCTGCTGCATATTGGTATGCAGTGTCCAATACTGCACACTGCAGCATGAGTTTTAAATCTTGTTAATTTTATCCTAAGCAGGTGAATGTCATTTAAAGTAGCCAATGCCAGATGGTGTTCCTAATCAAAAAATTATAAAGTTTGCATACACCCTACATTATGATTTTCCCTCGATACTTCAACAACATTGGAGTAGAGACTTGGAACTTTTAACTGACATAATGCTAGCAGCTGATGCAGCTATTTTACATCTGTATGTGCTCAAAACTGAAGTCAGTGCTGCTGGTTCTGCTGACAATAGGTCTAGGCCGAGAAGGAGAAGAGTGTTCAGGCCTAGGGTATCCTAACAGGTGCTACATGAGCTGGAGATTGTAGGACATTACAGGGTGGACAGGGACACATTACAAGAACTATGTGAGCTCTGCGAGCTTCAACGCAAAGCCAACCAAGGGGAACCCATCCCAGTGGAAACTAAGGTATGTGTAACCCTTAGAATATTAGCGACAGGTACTTTTCAAAGACCAGCTGGGAACATGATGGAGGTGTCAACGGCATCAGCATCCAGGATACTCCACCACATCATGGATGCTATGCTGGTATATGCCAGTGAACACATATTTTCCCCTTACTGTTGAGAAGAGGACCCACAATATGCAACACTTCTATCATGTAACACACTACTCTGAAGTACCAGGTGTCATTGATTGCACTGATGTACACATCAAGACACCACCTGGTGATCAGGGTAGAATCTACATTAACTTAAAGGGATACCACTCCATCAACTGCCAAGTCATGTGCAATGCCCAGGGGATTATCTTGAATGTGTGTGCTGGCAACCCTAGTAATTATCATGACTCCTATATCTGGCACACACCACAGCTGGATCAAATGTTAGCTAGGAGGGCATCCCACAGGGCCATTTACTGGGGGTTGCTGGCTATGCCCTGGAGCCATAGATGATGACACCCATCAGAAATGCACACACACCCACAGAAGAAAAACATAATGAGGCACATCCACAAACTAGGAACATCATAGAGCATGTATTTGCACTTCTGAAGCCATGGTTCCTAAGCCTATATATATCTGGGGGAACCTTGCACTATACTTCACGCACATGTACACAAATATTTACAGTTTGTGCTATGCTGCTGAATCTGATCCTGTGGAAACAGCTATGGCAGAATCAACAAGGGGAACAGACACCCCCCACTGATGCCTAGATCACCACAGCCATAGTCACAGGAGGACTTGGAGGAGGAACCTCCAGCTGCAGTCTCTGTTGGTAGATGTAGGCATGCTCAATATGCCCTTGCTTTGGATAAGAGACAATGCATGGCACATACACTGACCACCTAGGGTCCAATACTGTCCTCTTACTCGCATACATATATTAAAATTGATGTCAGGCAGCTCACACAACCTATATCTTTAAATGTATTGGCTGTGTACTGCTTGCATCAGACAGAGTCAGCCCTGAACTAATGCTGTGTCAACTGCTGCATTTGCAAAGTAAGGCCTGAATCTAGACTGGTGTGTTGAACACTATATGCAAATTATAGTGATGCTATTGTGGATAACTTAACATGTGAGTACACACACTTACATTGCTACTATGTTACCGTATGTAATTTTTATGCATCAGGCATGATACACTAACATAGTCCAAACACAGCAGAATACTGTTACATCATGCAAGAGAGAAGCTAGGAAGTGACCGTAATCCATTGCAGTTTCTGACTTCAGGCTAGTTTGTATCCTAACTGTACATGTGTTTTGTTCCATCACTCACAAAAACAGCATTGTAAGACAGAGAGATTTATAGTTATAATCATAATAATGACACATGTGTCTACTTACTGGTCTGTATCCAAATATATGTCATAGGAGTACTCATACAATATACAGTACATGGTTTGGTAGCAATGTACATTTTTTCAAAGGTGGTTGTGTGAGGAATAACTTCAGTTTTGGAAAGCAGCTTCTGTGGCTAAAAGGGATAAGGCAGCCATTCTGCTTAATGAAGCTTTATGAGTGTTTAGGATTCAAATCCTGATTAAGTTGAAATTTCAGATGTGTTTTTTTTGCAATAGTTAGTGTTTTTACAGACTGTGACTCTATGTCCCATAATGTTTTAATCTTCATATTTTTAGTACAAATTTGTGCAATGTGTCTCATACTGAAAACAGTTTTAATAGTGCCTAAATATTTTGCACAAAGCAAATAAAGGAAATAAGCAAATAGAAGTTTATATCACAATGGCAGTGACAGACACCGGATACATTCAATTATTGCCCATAGCAATTGTGAAATCATGGCCTGGAGTAGTGATAGGAGTGGGCCGCAGTAGGCTGTATACATTACATAATAAGAAGGCTGGATGTTAACAATCTGCCTTACATTTGTGCACTGCTTACCTACAAGCAAAGAGGTAAAAGATGGAAACATGCATGCATGTACACTTAGCGCAATAATCTTAGCATTTTCGCTATGTCATACTATTATAGTTCTCAACTGTCCAGACTTATGAAGAAAGTCCATATTTTTACCTAATATTTGTAGTCTGTTCTCCATAAAAAGTTGGTTTCTACAAATATGTTGTTAAATCATTGAGAATTAATTCAGAAATTAATGACATACATTTCATTTGTGGATGTCAAACCCTTCAGGAAATTCATGCTAATGCAAACCCTGTTATTCTGTCAACATTTTATGTTTGTAAGGACAATATTTAAACATCAATCCTATTTTTTCTGCTTTACACCTACCTTACCTGTGGCTTTGTACAGATTTCTTGCTCTCACTGTTCTATATTTACCAGATGCTTTGTGCGACCTAAGACTACATGTAGAAACATTGCAGACTGAGGCCACGACATAACTATCTGTATAGAAACATACTAACCATCCATATGTTTCCTTATACCCAGCCCCAACAATAAGTGCAATCATGGGATCTCCTTAATTTTGCAGCACATACATATAATACAAAATAAAGGTGTAATATATAATGTTGTGTGCTCGCTCATGGACATGGCCATATAGGTTCATAGGTTCATAGGTTCATACTAGGCTATCTGCCCTAGGTCATTTATAAGCCTAGCCAGAGTGTGTTTGGCTTTCGCCACCCTTTTGAATTAATTGACTGTGCCTCTATATAGTAGGTCACAGGAGATATCCCTTTAAGGTTAGTTTACTGTCCCTCAGTCTAGCAAGGACACAGAAGAGATCCCAGGGGTGAACCTATGATCTCTCATCCACTCGTCGAGATTTCTCTTGAACAGGGTTGGTGAGGGGCCCTGCCTAACATGAACTGGGATCCTGTTCCAAAGTGAGGGGAACCTCTGGGATATGAATCTGTCCCTCCAGCATGTCTTATTTATTTCTGTGCTGAGGTTCAAGTCCCTCGAGCGTGTAGCTCTAAGGGATTTAGATTTCCTGAGGTGGAGCATGTCTATTAATTCTGGGTTGGACATGGCTTTATACATCAGACACAGATCACCTCTGAGTAGGCGGTACGCAACTGAGTTGATCTGGAGGTTCTTCAGCCGAACTGCATAGGGCATCTGTTTGAGTCCCTTGATCCAATTGGTGAGGTACTTTTGGGGTCTTTCCAGTTGCTGCAGGTGTCGGGTAAGGTACATCCCAAATGGGGCATTGTATTCAATTATGGGCCTGATAAGTGATGAGTAGAGGGGCCCAATGACCTCTCTTGATCTAGATGTAAACCCCTTCGTGATAAGGTGGGCTATATAGAAGGTCTTTCTAACCACTTTGGCAACGTGATTGTCAAAGGAGAGATTACTATCTACTTGGGTCCCCAAGTCCCTAATTACTTCTTCCGTACTTAATGGATTACCACCTATGTGGTAATTTGTGGGCACTTTGTTTTTCCCAAAGGGGATAACAATGCACTTTTTGGCATTTAGCTTTAGACCATGGCTCTGGCACCAGTTATCCATCTCTGTGAGACCCTTCTGGAGGATGCTCGTGTCAGCTGGAGAGTCTATTATGGCACCCAGTTTGCAGTCATCTGCAAACTTTGCCAGCCATTGTCCACCCGTGTTAGCCTGTACCTCAGAGAAATATATACCGAACAAGATAGGTCCCAGGACTGAGCCTTGTGGGATGCCACTTGTAACTGGTTTAGAGTATGACGTGGCCCCTGCAATTCTGACCATGTGAGTTCTATCCCTGAGCCAGTTTGCAATCCATCTCGTGACATAGGGGTTGATATTTAAGCTGGTGAGGTTATTTATGATGCCTGAGTGGGGTATTGTATCGAAGGCTTTTGCGAGGTCCAGGTAGACTGTGTGGACTACCTTCCGTTCATCTATGGCTTTGGTAACAGTTTCAAAGAAGTCAACCAGGTTCAAGAGGCAAGATCTGCCCTTAACAAAGCCAAATTGGGTAGGATCCAGTGTCTGGAGGTTCCCGATGTCTTTGTTTATGATTTCCATGATGATACGCTCCATGGCCTTGCAGACCAGGCTGGTCAGGCTTATAGGGCAATAGTTTCTGGGGTCCATTGTGGCACCACCTTTGAGGAGCGAGACCACTGTTGCTGTATGCCATTCCTTGGGTACATATCCTGTAGTAAGGCTGAGATTGAACAGTGTCTTTATGTGAGGGTTTAGTTCTTCTTTGTACTCCTGTAAGATGCAGCCCGGGACACCATCTGGTCCCATTGATGCTGTGTTTTTTGTTTTGGAGAGGGCAGCTCTCACTTGTACATCTGTGATCACAGGGAGGCTACATTCTGCTGGGATAGACATTTGCTCTTTTGCAGGGGAAGGGGGGGGGAATTTGCACTGAACCTTTCTGCCAGGATTTTGGCAATGTCTGTGGGTTCAGTGTATTTTTTGTCATTTTGCACTAACTCAGAGCATGTCTGAGAGTTGCCTCTCAGGTTCTTGACATAACTGAAGAAGGCCTTGTGATTATCTTTAGTGTCTTGTGCAATTTTTCTTTCGAAGCTGGCCTTAGATGATTTTATGAGGGATCTTAGTTTCTTGCTAGTACTGCTCAGAGATGCCTTCCCTTTTTGGGATTTTGCTCTACCGTATAGTAGCTTCCTCCTTCTGTTGTATAGTTTATTTATGGCTGGGGTCCACCAGAGAGGTCTCCTACCTTTGGAGGAGTGAGTCTTGGTTTTATTAGGGATAGCATGCTCCATGCATTCCTGTAGATGTCCATAGAATGCTTTTGTAAAGGATTCTGCATTTTGGGCCGTAGTTTCCACTGGCCCGGGGCCTTTGAAGGATTCCACCTCGGTTTTGAGGAGTGTGAAGTTTGCTTTTGAGAAGTTCTTCACCGTGGTTTCCTTGGCTGGGGGTGGGGATGAAATATGGATGTCCAGCGAGATTAATTTATGGTCTGATCTTACCAATGAGGAGTATACCTCTGGTGTGGAACATAGAGACCCCATGTTGGTGATGACCAGGTCCAATATGTTTTCTCCTCTTGTGGGAGTGGTGACCAGTTGTTCCATAGCATTTGAGTTTATAAATTCTAGGAACCATTGGGCGAGGGTGTTTGGGCTTGAGTAGTTTTCCCAATCAATGTTTGGGTAGTTGAAGTCACCCAATATAATGGTATTTGGAGAGACCTTCATATTTTCCAGTGTTCTCAGGAAAGCCAAGTGGGGTTCCAGTGTTTAGGAGAGTGGTCTGTAGCAGGCTATAAACTGAAAGGCAGTTTTTCCCACTGTTAGTTGCACATGGATGGTCTCCGATGCTTCATGCAGTGCCACTAACCTGGCGGTGTGGGTATCTTTGATGAATATGGATACACCCCCTCCTTTTGTGGTTCGGTCCGAGTTTTGTGGCCGAAAAGCATGGTATGAAGTATAACCTGGTAGTGCTGGGGTGCTTTTGGGAGCCTTGAACCAGGTTTCTGTTACTGCACAAATATCAATATTCTCCATACTGAGAGTCTCGAGTGCATGCATCTTGAGATTTAGACTTCTGGCATTAAGCAGCATTACCCTTAGTTTTTTTTTCTTTGTGTTGTCTATGGAGGTGGGTTTGTCTTTTGAGCCTTGCCTAAAAAAGGCACTCTGGGGGAGGCAAGAGCTTTTGCCAGTATTTGAAAACCCAGGGGTGACAGGTGCAAGCCGTCCCTAGCAAAGCAGCGTGGCTTGTCAAGCATGTCATCCCAGGCTGACAGACACTGTATCCCCTTTGAATGACACCAATACTTTAGCCAATTGTTACAATTGATCATTTTGTCTTTATACTGTGGCATCATTCTTGGTGAGGGCAAGATGCTACTCAAGGTCAGGGTCATACCGGCCTGGGCTACATGATCAGAGAGCTCCTCTATGTCTCTTTTCATGTAGTCCAGGGAGGTACATCTCAGGTCATTCACACCAGCATGGACAATGACTGAGTCTTATTTGTACTTGCTTTGGAGTGACCTGAGTGCATGTGTTATGTGGTGGATCCTGGCACCCAACAGGCAGCTTACAGTGACCTTCTCCTTGTTCAGTCTGGTTAGTGGGACGTCAGTGTGTATGACAATAGAGTCACCTATTACAAGTGTATTCGGTGTGTTCACAGGCTTGCCCTGCCAAAGTTAAAATACGCTCAATAAGGGACTTGTGTTACACATCTATGACTTCTAAACAATATACTACTGTTAGTGTACTAGCCTCAGATGACACTAAGAAATAATGTGCCTTTGCAGGCATCCTAAGCTGGTGTTCCCTACATCCCTTGACAAAGTCATCTACTATAAGTTCACAAGTATCAATGTTTAAATCAGACTTGTGTAGTGATGCTTCCATTAATAACTGTGTTGTGAAGTCTGTTCACTTACATAGGTAGGTGTTCAGTTCTCATTGTAGTAGTGTGTGCCTCTATAAAGAAGAATGGCAGTGTGTATCCAACACTGCCTTGTAAAATGGCATTTTTTTTTCATTCTTTTTGTGCTTGCAAAAACACTCATGTATAGTGGCCCTGCAAACTCTTGCCCCCACAGGGCCTACTGATGTCATCTACTATAAGTTCACTTGCAGCCCTGCTAAAGTCAGACTTGTGTTGTGGGCTGTGTGTTAAGTACTCTGTTCTCTCATCTATGAACTTAGATAGGTAGGGGTTCTAATCTCACTACAGTCAACTTGGTGTGTGTGTGTGTGTGTGTGTGTGTGTGTGTGTGTGTGTGTGTGTGTGTGTGTGTGTGTGTGTGTGTGCACCTGTCCCCATGAAGAAACCTGGTAGTATGTATCCAACACTTCCCTGCCAAATTGCAGTGTTTTTGTACTTGCAAAATCATTGATTTGTAGCAGGCCTGCAACCCCTTGTCCCCACAGGACCTGCTAATGTTATCTTCTATAATATCACCAGCAGTCCTATCAAAGTCATACTTGTGCTGTGGCACATCTGTTAAGTGCTGTCCTCTCTAGTCTATAAATGTAGATAGGTATGTGTTCTAATCTCACTGCAGTCAACTTGGTGTGTGTGTGTGTGTGTGTGTGTGTGTGTGTGTGTGTGTGTGTGTGTGTGTGTGTGTGTGTGTGTGTGTGTGTGTGTGTGTGTGTGTGTGTGTGTGTGTGTCAGTCTACATGAAGTAACCTAGGAGTGTGTATCTAACTCTTCCTTGCCAAGTGGAATCATTTTTGCAGTGATGTTCATCCTTGCAGTATCATCCATTTGTGGCAGCCCTGCAACTCCTTGTCCTCCACAGGGCCTGCTGATGTCATAAGCTATAAGATCACCTGCAGTCCTGGTAAAATCAGAATTGTGCAATGGCATGTTTGCTAAATACTGTATTTTCTAGTCAGTAAACTTAGATATGTATGGGTTTTAATCTCACTGCAATCAACCTGGTCTGTGTGTGCTTCCCCGATGAAGAGGGGCTGTGTATTCAACACTTTCTTGAAAAATGGCATGGTTTTGAATTGTTTTCTTGTTTGCTAGATCATCCGTGTGTAGCAGTCTTCCAGCCCCTTGTCTCCCACAGGGGCTGCTGATGTCATCTACTATGAGATCACCTGCAGCCCTGTTACAATCAGACTTGTGTTGTGGAGTATGTGTTAAGTATTGTATTCTCTAATTTGTAAACTTACATAGGGGTTCTAATTTCACTGCACCAACTTGATGTGTATGTGTGAACTGTTGCTGGATGTTATACAGAGCATTTTGCATCAGCCTATGGGACATTGTCCTCATGTCATCAGACACTGCTGATGTCACCAGCTATATCAGATAATTGGATTAATTGGATATGTATTCTTCACAACAGGCCATGGGCACACACTGACCTAGCAGATAGGTGGATGTCACATCATGCAGTATAAGACCAACAACAGTGACATTCCTGTTATTGTATGCACAAACATCATGACATCTGTTTGCAATGGTGATGGACAGGTTGACACAGGAGATCACACAAGAGTCCCCATGGACTATGACTTTTTGCGGATGATATTGTGATCTGTATTGACAGTGGGGAACATGTTTAGGAGACCCTGGAGAGGTGGTGTTATGCTATACATAGGAGAGTGATGAATGGCATAAGGACTAAGACAGAATGTGTGTGTGTGAATGAGAGGGAGGATAGAGGAATGGGGAGACAGCAGGAAGTAGAGTTGGTGAAGATATATGATGTTAAGTACTTGGGAGCAAAAGTTCAGAGTAACAGTGAGTGTGGAAGGGAGGTGAAGAAGACAGTGCATACAGGGTGGAGTGGGTGTAGAAAAGTGTCAGGAGTGATTTCATAGGTTCATAGGTACATAGATTAGTACTAGGCTAACTGCCCTTGTGGGCTATTTTGAGCCTAGCCAATTACTGTGGCAGACAGGTACCAATAACACTGAAATGGATCTGTGTTATATTGTTTGGAGATTGTGGCACTGACACAGATACATGAGTCATAACAGGAACTGGCAAAATTCCAGATGTTAAGATTTGCATTGGGTGTGCTGAGCATGGACAGGAATAGTAATCAGTATATTACAGTGCAAGCTCAGGTCATACAATTTCAAGACAAGGACAGAGAGGTGAGATTGCATTGCTTTGCACATGTGCTTTGGAGGGATGCTGGGTATATTTGTAGATGGATGCTATGGATGGAGCTGGCAGATAAGAGTAAAAGAGGAAAGCCTAAGATAAGAATCATGGATGTGGTGACCCAAGGACATGAAGGTGGTTGGTATGACAGAACAAGATGCAGAGGAAAGGAAGAAATGGAAGGAGATGATGTTTTGTGGTGACCTATGATGGTAGTAACCAAAAGACTAAAAAGATTAAGATGACATCTGTTTTTGGAGAAATCTCCCCTGTACACTTGTGGCAAGTGTATGCAGTAGGAGTATCTATTTAAGGTTAGTGCTTCTGGACTCAGTGTGAACTTTGACAGTGTTTCCTTGTATTTCATGCTCTGTTCTGCTGTATGTGCAGAGGCCTTAATGTTTTGCCCTCATACATACAGAAATTACAATACACTTATTTCCCTATACAATCAGCTGCTGCTGTGTAGCAGAGCAGATCCTTAACAGCTGTAACTACAAACAGCAATTAAACCACTTACCGATCAATTACAGAACTATAGATGCACCTTATGAAGGACCTCCTAATATACACCACATAGGTTACTCCCCATAAAATAACACTCAGATCACATATACCCTTCCTTTTAGCATTGTTGTGCAGATACCAGGTTCAAACCTCTCATCTTCACTTATCAGTTTCCCTGTTTCCCCTGCAGGCCTAGTTTACATGATTTTTTAATACTCAGTGCATATAATGGCTCACCTGGATAATTATAGGAGGACAAACTCACTTGCACAAACACAACTGGATTTTACAAACAGAAATGCCATGGAAGAAACATTTCATTACCACACAAAGGTCTGTAATATGTCAGACCTGTTCCTCAACGATATGAGTGAACAATGTAATGGCACATGCGTAGTGCTTGCATTGTTAATCCAACCATTAAACAGTATGTGTAGAATTTGGAATACCTATTGAAGTCCCTAAGGGAGGTCTCAGGTTCAAAAACATTGTCCAAGGTAACTACACCCTCTTAAGGGAAGGTATAATCAACTTCCAAGCTCAGGTTTTAACAAAGGACATTGACAGCTGTAGTAGGTTACACCCTAATGCCCTGTCTACACATCTACACAAATGTATACACACAGCCGCGCCTGATATGCTGAAAGACAGATCTGCTGGGAAATACAATCCATATTGGTGGGTATCTGTCATTACTACATTCTACAGTAATTGAAAAAAGCTGCTGTTTACAAATGCAGCATGTACAAAACAGTCCTGGAAGACCACTCAAATCAGTGGACTCAAACCAATGAGACACCTTGAAAAAGTATCATATAGCAACTATGCTAATGATTTATGACACATATCCAGGGATAACCATAAGCCTATTTTCATTTACAAATACAAACTGATATACATCACTGACATGTATTTTGAACTACTTCTGGATGATATTGCACACACTGACCCACTGTAAATTCCTAAACTCAAAAAAGTGATAACCCAACAAACCAAGAAACTTCCTGGATAGAAGACTCTAAGGACGGTTTTATTAAAGGTTGGATTTTACTGCTGCAACTTTATTAAAGTTTGGATTTTATTCTGTGACTTTATTAAAGTTTGGATTTTACTGCTGCAAAACCATCCTTAGTGTCTTCCACCCAGGAAGTTTCTAAATCCCAAGCCTGCTAGGAG
Organism: Protopterus annectens; assembly: GCF_019279795.1. Taxonomy (NCBI): domain Eukaryota; kingdom Metazoa; phylum Chordata; order Ceratodontiformes; family Protopteridae; genus Protopterus; species Protopterus annectens. The sequence continues at coordinate 835,833,453 of NC_056749.1, forward strand.
ACACAGGGGGCTGTAAAGTGTCCCCCCTCACAACATGAAGCTTACATGTGTGCATCATCACCTACAAACTGTGGTATTTGCTGAGAGCAAGTCATCATTGCTCTCTCAAGACTAGGAGCACAGTCTCCATGGGACCAGATGACATTCCAGGCTGTGTGTTTCATGTGCTGCAACAGTGAGCTACTCCACTAGGTATCATATTCAACCACAGTCTGAGTACTGCTGTTGTCCACACTGAATGGAATGCAGTGACCATTTCCCACCCACACAATGGAGGATAGGCAACATACAACTGTAATTTGAGTCCCATAACTGTATCCAACCTTCACTGTAAGGCAATGGAAACAATCTGCATGCATCTCAGACAAAAAACATAGGTGACCTCCAAAAAGTAGATCTGTTCCAGTTAGGTGTTCTCAAGGGTAGCTTGTGCCTGCAAAGCCTGTGGGAAATCAAGACTGTGATCACAGACATACACAAAGTTGTGACTTGGTCAAGCCATTCAACACACTCCAACTTTTGGTCACAATGAGAAACTGACCAAGGTGAATATCACACTTTGTGTTTATCAGGTGGGTTGCAAATGTGATTACATACCCTCAAAGTGGAAAACCTCACCTCAAGCAGCAAACCTGTCAAATGTGTGGAAACAGATGTGTCAGTGCTGTCTCCCCTCTTGTCTGCCATATACTTATCAAAAGTCCAAAAAAAATAGAGGATGTGTGGCAAAACATCTTTGTGCCACTAATGACTGCTGACAAAGCCTTGGGTGTTATAAGAACTACACAAACATGCATCACCATACTCTGTGTTAATAAATGTTCCTGCCTATTAAAAAAATAACCCAAAGTACAGTATTCCCAATTTCTAAATCAATATACCTTGGAACACAAGTCAACTGCAAACTATGTGTACTGTGGGAAGGATGGCATTCTACATCTTACATCCAATTAGAAAAGGCATTACATCGAGAACAATTAATGTTATCAATCCCCTATACCCATCCATCATCAGCCCTATTAATGACTATAATCCACCCTTTGATATGTATTGTCCCAGACACCTGCAGAAAGTTGACAGGCCTCAGATATCTTGAGTAATAAAATATCAGAGGTTCTCCAACTTGTGTCTTCTGTGTGCAGAATGAAGTAACTCTCTCTCTATATATATATATATATATATATATATATATATATATATATATATATATATATATATATGTATATATATGTATATATATATATATATATATATATATATATATATATATATATATATATATACATATATATATATATATATATATATATATACATATAGCTTTGAGACTGAATATGTATGCATTACTTGGCTGTCTCTGGCCCCAAAGGGATGAATATCCTGCACATAATGGGCTGAATATGCTGCACATCTTAAGTCATATGGGACCACTGTCACCTATTCCAGGGACCTCAAAGTACAGTATGACATACATAGGAAATGCTGGAGAGACACATACTCTCAAATGTTGTCAGTCCTCTGCATTAGGCTTCTAATCCATGTCAAGCAGTCCATTAACCTGTTTAAGCACAGGCTGGCTGTCCTGAAGTGAAAATGTTATGTGCTATACATGACTGTTAATTCTATCCTGGACATGAGTGGTGCTTTCTGTAAGAATTGTGTCCATGCATTATATATGCCTTAGCTTGTTTTCCTGCCTTTCTAAGCTAGTATAGTCCAGTTTTCAGGTTAGAGCTGAATTCAGGGCTGTGTTACAAGTTTCTGTGTTTGCCCATACCTTACTTAGATAGAAGGAAGTTTCTCTGCTCACTGTGAGAGAGGTAGCTTTGAGCAGCCTATCTGTCCCTGGAGGAATAGTTTCAGCACAGAAATTAGTAGTTTATTGGCCATTTTGGGCTAATTTCTATCTCTTTCATTTCCCTGCTATAAAACCTGCATTTGTGAGGTTTTTGCGCTAGTATACAGCTCAGCAAGCTCCTGTCTGGTGCCCTGCTGAGTTCGACAGCAGCAGAGAGACAAAAGACAGAGTTTGGAGTGATTAAGTATAATTTTTCTGCATTTTCTTGCTGCCTTTAGCTAACTCCGCCTGAAACGTCGATTTTCTGGAGTTTCTGTGATTTAAAAGGCTTGTTTCTGCTACATATTGTACTTATTTTACTGCCTGCACTTTAACAAAGTTGTTTTTATGTTTAACTTACCTGTTTAACTGTTGTAGGCTAAACACTCAAGTGTGATAGCCATTTCTGTGCATTTAAAGTGTTTTTTTTTATTGCATCTGCTTTATTTTCTGAAAAAAATATATACTTGTTTTCCCACCTTTCTAAGCTAGTATAATCCAGTGTTCAGGTTACTGCTGAATTCAGAGCTGTGTTACAAGTTTCTGTGTTTGCCGATATCTGACTTGGATAGAAGGAGGTTTATCTGTTCACTGTAAGAGAGGGAGCTTTGAGCAGCCTATCTGTCCCTGGACGAATGGTTTCAGCCCAGAAATTAGTAGTTTATTGGCCATTTTGGGCTAATTTCTATCTCATTCATTTCCCTGCTATAAAACCCACATTTGCAAGGTTTTTGTGCTAGTATACAGCTCAGAAAGCTCCTGCCTGGTGCCCTGCTGAGTTCTACAGCAGCAGAGAGACAAAAGAGAGACTGTGGAGTGATTAAGTATCATTTTTCTGCATTTTCTTGCTGCCTTTAGCTAATTCTGTCTAAAACACTGATTTTCTAAAGTTTCTGTGATTTAAAAAGCTTGTTTCAGCTACACGTTGTACATATTTTACTGTTTGCACCTTAACAAAGTCATTTTTGTGTTTAAATTACCTGTTTAACTGTTGTAGGCTACACACTCAAATGTGATAGCCATTTCTGTGCATTTAAAGTGTTTTTTTGATTGTATCTGCTTTATTTTCTGAAAAAAAAATGAAAAAACAAAAAATTTACTTGTTTTCCCACCTTTCTAAGCTAGTATAGTCCAGTTTTCATGTTAGTGCTGAATTCAGGGCTGTTTTACAAGTTTCTGTGTTTGCCCATACCTTACTTGGATAGAAGGAAGTTTCTCTGTTCACTGTGAGAGAGGGAGCTTTGAGCACCCTATCTGTCCCTGAAGGAGTGGTTTCAGCCCAGAAATTAGTAGTTTATTGGCCATTTTGGGCTAATTTCTATCTCTTTCATTTCCCTGATATAAATCCTGCATTTATGAGGTTTTTGAGCTAGTATACAGCTCAGCAAGCTCCTGCCTGGTGCCCTGCTGAGTTCTACAGCAGCAGTGAGGCAAAAGACAGACTTTGGAGTGATTAAGTATAATTTTTCTGCATTTTCTTGCTGCCTTTAGCTAATTCAGCCTAAACACAAATTTTCTGGAGTTTCTGTGATTTAAAAAGCTTGTTTCAGCTACATAGTTTACTTATTTTACTGCCTGCACTTTAACAAAGTCATTTTTGTGTTTAAATTACCTGTTTACCTGTTGTAGGCTACACACTCAAGTGTGATAGCCATTTCTGTGCATTTAAAGTGTTTTCCTGATTGTATCTGCTTTAGTTTCTGAAAAAAAAATGAAAAAACAAAAACAAAATACTTGTTTTCCTGCCTTTCTAAGCTAGTATAGCCCAGTTTTCATGTTAGTGCTGAATTCAGGGCGGTGTTACAAGTTTCTGAGTTTGTCCATACCTTACTTGGATAGAAGGAAGTTTCTCTGTTCACTGTGAGAGAGGGAACTTTGAGCAGTCTATCTGTCCCTGGAGGAGTGGTTTCAGCCCAGAAATTAGTAGTTTATTGGCCATTTTGGGCTAATTTCTATATCTTTCATTTCCCTGATATAAAACCCGCATTTATGAGATTTTTGCACTAGTATACAGCTTAGCAAGCACCTGCCTGGTGCCCTGCTGAGTTCTACAGCAGCAGTGAGACAAAAGAGAGACTTTGGAGTGATTACGTATAATTTTTCTGCATTTTCTTGCTGCCTTTAGCTAATTCCACCTAAAATGCAGATTTTGTAGAGTTTTTGTGATTTAAAATGCTTGTTTTAGCTACATAGTGTACTTATTTTACTGCCTGCACTTTAACAAAGTCATTTTGTGTTTAAATTGCCTGTTTAACTGTTGTATGCTACACACTCAAGTGTGATAGCCATTTATGTGCATTTAAAGTGTTTTTCTGATTGTATCTGCTTTATTTTCTGAAAAAAAAAACAAAATACTTGTTTTTCTGCCTATCTAAGCTAGTATAGTCCAGTTTTCATGTTAGTGCTGAATTCAGGGATGTGTTACAAGTTTCTGTGTTTGCCCATACCTTACTTGGATAGAAGGAAGTTTCTCTGTTCACTCTGAGAGAGGGAGCTTTGAGCAGCCTATCGGTCCCTGGAGGAGTGGTTTCATCCCAGAAATTAGTAGTTTAGTGGCCATTTTGGGCTAATTTCTATCTCTTTCATTTCCCTGCTATAAAACCCACATTTGTGAGGTTTTTTGCACTAGTATACAGCTCAGCAAGCTCCTGCCTGGTGCCCTGCAGAGTTCTACAGCAGCAGAGAGACAAAAGAGAGACTTTGGAGTGATTAAGTATAATTTTTCTGCATTTTCTTGCTGCCTTTAGCTAATTACGCCTAAAATGCCAATTTTCTGGAGTTTCTGTGATTTAAAAAGTTTGTTTCAGCTACATATTGTACTTATTTTACTGCCTGCACTTTAACAAAGTCATTTATGTGTTTAAATTTCCTGTTTAACTGCTGTAGGCTACACACTTTAGTGTGATAGCCATTTCTGTGCATTTAAAGTGTTTTTTTTTATTGTATCTGCTTTATTTTCTGAAAAAAAAAATACTTGCTTTCCTGCCTTTCTAAGCTAGTATAGTCCAGTTTTCAGGTTAGTGCTAAATTCAGGGCTGTGTTACAAGTTTCTCTGTTTGCCCATACCTTACTTGGATAGAAGGAAGTCTCTCTGTTCACAGTGAGAGAGGGAGCTTTGAGCAGCCTATCTGTCTTTGGAGGAGTGGTTTCAGCCCAGAAATTAGTAGTTTATTGGCCATTTTGGGCTAATTTTCCTCTCTTTCATTTCCCTGATATAAAACCTGCATTTGTGAGGTTTTGCGTGCCGGGCAGTGCCAGTTAGCTAGGGTATAACTTTTCCCAGCTCCACAAAGTGTCCTCTTCAATTTTTCCATTGGAAATAGACCAACTTTCAACTTAAGCACTCAAACCATTCATTTCTCATCCCAGCACTAGCTCAAAACTCATAGCAAGCACGAATAAACCTTAGCACTAGACCCCTCCTATACTGTACAGAGGGACAAGGCTCTCTATTTGACCTTACCAGCCAATCAGTAAAACAGTTCACTGTACCTATCCAGTCATGTCCAAAGGGCAGTTTCAGGTGTACTCTGCAGTCCAATTGGTGAATCTGGGCATTTTGAGGCAATGATACAATTGCCTCATGTACACAGGAAACCCTCTCCTCCTTCCACCAAACACTAATACATGCGAGCAATGCAATTATACAGCCAAACTGGAGGCTAAGCTCTCTCATCCCGAGACTGGACCAGGCAGCCAAGAGAAGAAGGGAAATACTTGCATCACACCACCAGTCTCACATAGACCTATAAAACCAGCACCAGCAAAAAATACACATAAATACATGATAACATACTCAAAGGCTCTAAATAAAAATCTGCAAAAGCAACAGAGACCTCCAAAGCAGATATCCAAGCAACCTCCATCCCCCAACACAAACCACGAAACACATACTTCACAAAACCAGTGTGACACGCAATCACAGCCCTTAAGGCAAAATAACATACCCAACACACTAGTAATAGGTGACTCTATAGTCAGGCACACTGGCGTCCCACTCACTAGGCTGAACAAGGAGAAGGTTACTGTTAGCTGCCTGTCGGGTGCCAGGATCTGCCACATAACACAAGCCCTCATGTCACCCCAGAACAAGTACAAATATGACTCTGTCATTGTCCATGTTGGTGTGAATGACCTGAGCCGTACCTCCCTGGACTACATGAAAAGAGACATGGAGGAGCTCTCTGATCACTTAGCCCAGGCCAGTATGACCCTGACCCTAAGTAGCACCCTGCCTTCACCAAGAATGATACCATGGTATAGAGAAAAAATTATCAATTTCAACAATTGGCCAAGCTTCTGAGGTCATTCAAAGGGGATCCAGTGTCTGTCAGCCTGGGATGACATGCTTGACAAGCCACGCTGCTTCACTAGAGATGGCATTCACCTGTCACCCTTAGGCTTTCGAATACTGGCCAAGGCTCTTGCCACCCCCATAGTGCCTTTTTTAGGCAAGGCTCAAAAGACAAACTCACCACCGTAAGTAGCACAAGTAACAAAAAACTGAGGGTAATGCTATTCAATGCCAGAAGTCTAAACCTCAAAATGCACGCACTCAAGGCATTCCTCAGTATGGAGAAAATCGATATATGTGCAGTAACAGAAACCTGGTTTAAGGCTCCAGAGAGCACCCACAGCACTACCAGGCTACAACTCATACCATACATTTCGGCCACAAAACCTGGACCGATATACAAAAGGCGGGGGAGTATCCATATTCATCAAGGATACCCACACCTCCAGGTTAGTGGCACAACACGATGCTTCAGAGATCATCCACGCGCAACTAACAACGGACAAAACTGCTATTCAAATTATAGCTTGCTACAGATCACCCACCATGTCCCAGGACCTGCACTCCACATTCCTGGAAACACTGGGAAACATAAAGGTCCTATCAAAAACCCTGATATTGGGTGATTTCAATTACCCAAACATTAACTAGGAGAACTACTCAAGTACAAACTCCCTTGCCCAACATTTCCTAGAATTTATAAACTCAAATGCTCAGGATCAACTGGTCAACACCCCCACCAGAGGTGACTACATATTGGACCTCGTCATCACCAACATGGGCGACCGGTGTTCCACACTGGAGGTCAACCTCTCACTGGTTAGATCTGACCATAAACTAATCACTCTGGATATCCATATTCCGCCACCACCCCCAGTCAAAGAAACCACCGTGAAAAACTTTTCAAAAGCAAACTTCACGTTACTTAAGACTGAGTTGGGAAGTTTCAAAGCCCCCATGCTAAAGGATAACGCTGTCCAAGCTGCAAAATCTTTCACTAATGCCCTCCATGGGCACCTACAAGAATGCATGGATCGTGCTATCCCAAACAAAACCAAGACTCACTCCTCCAAGAAAAGAAAACCACTCTGGTGGACCCCTGCCATAAACAAGCTATACAATAGAAGGAGGAAACTAGTACAGAAAAGAGTAAAATCTTAAGAAGGGAAGACATCCCTGATAAGTATCAGCAAGAAACTACATTCCCTCATAAAATCATCCAAGGCTAGCTTCGAAAGAAAAATTGCCATAGACCCCAAAGATAACCACAAGGCATTCTTTAGCTATGTCAAGAATCTAAGTGGCAGTTCTCAGATCTGCTCGGAGTTAGTGCAGAATGGCACAAAATACACTGAACCGACCAATATAGTCAACATCCTGGCAGACAGGTTCAGTGCAAATTTCACCCCCCTCTCATCCCCAAAAGGGCCCATAACTTTACCAGAAGAATGTAGTGCCCCTGAAATTACAGACACTCATGTTAAAGCAGCCCTCTTCAAAGCCAAAAACACACCATCAATGGGACTGGACGGTGTCTCAGGCTGCGTCTTACACGAGCTCAAAGATGAACTAACCCCTCACCTAAACACACTGTTTAAACTCAGCCTCTCCACAGGCTATGTGCCCACAGAGTGGCGCACAGCAACGGTTATTCTACTCCACAAAGGTGGGGCCACAACGGACCCCAGGAACTATCACCCTATAAGCCTGACTAGCTTGGTCTGCAAAGCTATGGAGTGCATCATCATGGATCTCATTAACAGAGACATTGGGAACCTCCAATCACTGGACCCTACCCAGTTTGGCTTTGTTAAGGGCAGAACATGCCTCCTAAACCTGGTGGACTTCTTTGAGACAGTTACCAAGGCTATAGATGAGGGAAAGGTGGTCCACACAGCCTACCTAGAACTAGCAAAGGCCTTCGACACCATTCCCCACTCAGGAATTATAGACAAGCTCACCAGCCTGAACATAAACCCCTACATCATGAGATTGGTTGCCAACTGGCTCACGGACAGAACCTACATGGTAAGAGTTGCGGGAGCTAGGTCTGACTCTAAACCGGTTACAAGTGGCGTTCCTCAGGGCTCAGTCCTAGGACCCCTCCTGTTTGGCATATACTTCTCAGAGGTACAGGCAAGCACAGGAGGACTATGGCTGACCAAGTTCACAGATGACTGCAAACTAGGGGCTATAATTGACTCTCCGGCTGACACAGACATCCTCCAAAAGGGTCTCACTGAGACAGATACCTGGTGTCAAAACCATGGCCTCAAGCTAAATTCCAAAAAGTGCATAGTCATCCCCTTTGGAAAAAACAAAGTACCCACAAACTACCACATAGGTGGTAGCCCCCTAAATACAGAAGATGTAATAAGGGATCTGGGGACCCAAGTAGATAGTAACCTCTCCTTTGATAATCACATTGCCAAAGTGGTTAGAAAATCATTCTATGTAGCCCATCTAATCACAAAAGGGTTTGCATCCAGATCAAAAGAGGTCATTGGGCCCCTCTACGTATCACTCATCAGACCCATCATAGAGTACAATGTCCCATTTAGGATGTACCTTACAAGACACCTGCAACAATTGGAAAAACCACAAAAGTACCTCACCAAGAGGATCACTGGCCTCAAGCAGATGCCCTATGCAGCTCGACTGAAGAAACTCCAGCTGTACTCGGTTGCATACCGCCTACTCAGAGGTGATTTCAGCCTGACATACAAGGCCATGTCCAACCCAGAATTGATGGACATGCTCCATCTAAAGAAAACCATATCCTCTCGAGCCACACACTCCAGGGATCTAAACCTCACCACAACAATAAATAGGACGTGCTGGAGGGATAGATTCTTGTCCCAGAGACTTCCCATGCTCTGCAGCAAGATTCCAATCTACATTAGGCAGAGCTCTTCGCTAACCCTCTTCAAGAGAAACGTTGACAAGTGGATGGGAAACAGAAAGTTTACCCCAGGGATCATTTCAATGGCTGTATTGGACAGAGGCACAGGGAACTAATCTAAGTGGGCGGCGAAAGTCAACACATTCTGGCTAGGCTTATAAATGCCTTCGGGCAGATAGCCTAGTACCTACCTATGAACCTATGAACCCATATGTATGCATTACTTGGCTGTCTCTGGCCGCAAAGGGATGAATATGCTGCACATAATGGGCTGAATATGCTGCACATCTTAAGTCATATAGGACCACTGTCACCTATTCTAGGGATCCCAATGTACAGTATGACATACATAGGACATGCTGGAGGGACACATACTCTTAATGATTGTCAGTCTTCTGCATTAGGCTTCAAATCCATGTCAATCAGTCCATTAACTTGTTTAAGCACAGGCTGGCTGACTTGAAGTGAAAATGTTATCTGCTATAGATCACTGCTAATTCTATCCTGGACATGAGTGGTCCTTTATGTAAGAATTGTGTCCATGCATTATATATGCCTTAGCATATTATATTGTATTGTTTTAGCTGTGCTTCTAAACATTATCAGGCCAATACCCTTGTCACAGACTATGAACCTCAGAACCTATGGTGATGTGCATGAAAAACACAAAACATCACACTGTATTACCACTCTGATGAGATTTGTCTGCAGTACTTACATACAATCCAGAGCTGAGAATCTGATGGGTTGACTTTGGATGTGTACACATGAATTAGCACTAAACAATTCTGAAAGAGAAGGTTATATATATTAATGAGACACATTTCATTTACTAACTTCACAAGCCTTACATAAGCATCCTGGGTAACTACAATATAACTGGCAGGTAAAATTTTCAGGCCAACAACACAAATGCAGATAAAAAATACATATTACTGTAGGTAGTCACCCTGTGCATCCAAAACATAGCTTTAGTAACCCTGAAACCAAAAGATAGACAACAGGGATGTAGCACAGTCATCGCTTGCACAGGGTGATTTTGGGGGTGCATTAGGCCTTGGTTGACACAAAAGGTTAGTGAGTGTATGTGCGAGACAGTAAGAGCAGCAGCCTAGATGGACCATGTAAATGTAGTAAGTGTGTCAGTAGGTGACGTCAATGTGCCATTGGTGTGTGTGTGTGTGTGTGTGTGTGTGTGTGTGTGTGTGTGTGTGTGTGTGTGTGTGTGTGTGTGTGTGTGTGTGTGTGTCTGCAGGAGCACAGCCAAGCTCAGTGCTAGCCCTATGTGTCTGTATGTCCGACAGCTGTGAGACATGCATGGTAGAGCTGACAGTTCACCGTCTTCATCCCCAACCATGAGAAATGGCACTGTCAGGAGTTCCACTGGCACCTCCATGCCCAAGGTCAGCTGGTGTGCTACGAACTGAGGGTGACTGATGTCTGGTGGACATGTTCCTTTCATGGAAATACCCAGGATCATGACCCCATGGCCTGCTACATCTGAGTGTGGTCAGCACACTCTCTGATGGAGAAGTGGATGTACCACCACCATGGGAGGTTGATTGAGCATGGCCCCATTGGCTCTCAGCAGATGTAGCTACTGACCAATGCCCATGGGGTTGATGTGCCCTCCCAGCAGACGTTCCATCACAGACAATGTGCATTCCATGGCAGATATTCTGCACTCTCTCACTAACATATCCCATTCATAGGTGTCATTGAACTGATCTAGTACATCAACAACTTGGTGGAGGCAGTCACGGATGTCTGACTGTGCCATATCTAGAACCCTGAACATTCTTCCAGAATGATGTTCTAAATGTGCCTGTGACTCCATTATGGATCCAAACATACGTAGAATGACATGTGAAGAGACACCTGCACCAGGTAGTGGAGGGACAGCAGGCTTCTGATGAGCACCCCTAACAATCTGCCTGTGCAGCACCTTGCCAACAGTTTAGCTACAGACAATGTCAACAGGTAGTGAAGCTGTGGTAGCCACACTTCCCTTCCAACTGTCCAATATCTGTGGCCTCAGTAGACTGTGTATGCATAGATGTACTGTCTGTGTCTCGGAATCCTGAGGACAGTGCTGGATGTCTATTTCTTTGTCAGAATCAGCATCTGCAACCCCCGACTGTGTCTCACTTTGGCCAACATCATCATCAGACTCAGATGAGACATTGACATCAGGTGGTACAGGGATGCAGAACGACTTCCATGTTCAAATGTGATAAAAAGAAAAACAGGATGACATTAATACCTGCACTACTTTCCTGCAATATATGCTGTCACTATTACATGCATTTAAACCTATCAGCTAAGTGTGGACAAAGCCATAAACAGTGGGTATACAAAGGATCATGAATAGGGACAAGTGTGACATAATATGCTCCTGCAAGCCTATATAGCGACAGAATATCAGATTTTGCTTCACCATGACAGATCTGAAAGTTCTGTGCCATATTATTTAATGTTTGTGATCATTAATGACTTGTTAGTAATCTGCCAGTCAATTACTATGGTATGAAATACAGTTCAGAAAGATGAGTACAAAATCGTGACATTCAGCAACAATATATATATATATATATATATACACATGGGTCTACTTTGTTTCACTGAAAACACACTTCACTGAAACTCATTTCGTTGAAAGCTCATTTCGCTGAAAATCAGCTGCCTGAGCACAATTCACTGAAAGCTCACTTCACTGAAAACTCATTTGACTGAAAATCCTTGAAGGGTATATGCCCTGTTCCCCACTGTAGTGTGATCTTGGAGTTAGTATATATAGTAAGGGGGGGTGTGGGGGGCCACAGCCCCCCATATTGGGGGAGTGTGAGGGGTGTAGCCCTCACATAGTTTGGTTATATATTATCATCTGGAAAGAGTTATTCATTCAACTTGTGTGTTTCAGTGAAGTGTGTTTTCAGTGAAATGAAGTATACTCATATATATATATATATATATATATATATATATATATATATATATATATATATATATATATATGGATCTAGGACGTTTGCTCGACTGAGCAAATGACTGAAATCCAAATGGCCAGGCTTACTTACGCAAAAGTGCTTTTCACCGAAGAAGCACTTTCGCATAAGTATGACTGTTGCCGAGGCTGTACTACGGTGCGGGTAAGGGAAATTTCCCTTTTCTCCACTGTAGTGCGGTCTCAGAGGGAGAATATTAAAGTAGGGGGGATGTGGGGGGCACAGCCCCATAGAGTGCAGGGTGAAGCCTCCCTGCTAAAATGTAAATGTAGTGTTTTTTTTTTTCACATGCTTTAACGAAAGTGCTTTTTCAATGAAAGCGCTTTTGTTAAAGTGTGTTCGGGTTTTATGGATTTGGACGTTTGCTCAATAGATCCATATATATATATATATATATATATATATATATATATATATATATATATAGATATGCACAGTACAGAAAAAAAATATTCCACTTACCAACTGCTGCACCCCTTACATGGTAAATTCCTGATGGTCCTGGGAAAAATGAAGGAAGACATAATGACAACAGCACCACACATTTAACAGTACAACAGGGGTTAATACTATTACTCATCTATATGTACAAATAAATTGTGTCAGGAATGTGGCTGACATCCTTCAAATATGCATAAAACTGCAGCTATCTGAAATACCCCCAACCAACACAAATACAGCTTGATAGAACTATATACACTTATGACAGAATGCAGCACTATTTTAATGATGATGTAACAAGGTATACATGGCAGCCCCACATGTGATGCGGGAATGGCACCCACATCCAGAACATATTGGCTGAAGGATTACTGGGAGCTGTCCTGTGTGGAGATGCATGCCAGGAATTCCTCTATGGCAATTAAAGGACCTGCATACTGCAGCTATCTTACTTATCCCCCACCAGAAAAGAAACCTGCCACAAATTAAAACTATATACACTATTACAGAATGAATGCAACTGTATTCTACTGATGATCTAACAAAGCCTTCCGGCAAGCTCCTCTTGAGTCACAGGAGTGGCACCCTCATCAAGGATATACAGGTTTTTGGACTACTGGGTGATTTCCTGTGTCCCAGTATTTGCCAGGAATTCTTCTGTGGCATTGAGGGGTTCCTCTGCTGCAAGCCCACCACTGGTGACCTCACAATTGCATGCCACTTCAGCTGCATGCCTCTTGGCTGCATGTATCATGTCAGTAACTCTGTGACTCACCTGCTTATACGTGCAACTCGGTAAGCCCACCCTGTTGATATGTTGGACAAGGTCATTCCAGAGTTCCACACATTCAGCCATTCTGGCTTACCTTCTTGACTGTAGGACTTCAGGATGTTGTCTGAGAGCATCTATGATCAGCTCATTTTTGGCCTCAGAGAATGGATGCCTACATCTATGGGGCATACTGTTTTCTGAAAGACAAAATAATGATAACACATAAAATGATCACATAATTACAAATTGTTGTACAGATAATGAAGTAAAGGAAGGCTCCCAGTATTCAACAGTGGATTGAACTGCAAAGATTGAACACTGGCCAGTAAATAACAAGGGTGGTTACAACACTAAGAGAGTAACAGCAGAAACATATTCTTGATTGTGCCCTAACTGATACTGAACTATGTCCCCCAAAAAACATAACAGTCCACTGTAGTTTGTGCCACAGCAGGACATCATCTCCCCAATCCCCAAAAAAACACTAAACAACAGGGTCAGGAGCAATGTTGTTAAGCAAACAATGGGGAAAATTTAAAAGTACTATCAAAGGAGCTTTCCATGGAACGTGTGTACATAGTTAGCACACAGTATTGTACTTTATGCCTACCCTACATCCTCTGTACCTCTCACATTGCTGGTAAAGAAGGCAATGTAATGAGCATGTTTCTAACAAATGCATACCGATTTACTTCATATTCATTGTTATCTACAGTCCAGCATATGCATTATTTAGCTTACAAGATGGATACATACCTGATGGAGTGCAATACTCCACTGTTGAAATATTGTGAATCAGATGAAATGTTTATCTGAGTTACAATCATTTACTAACTCTCATTCACATCAGTTTACCCAGCTACTCATTTGCCTTTTTATAATAGAGTACATCAATAATTGATTGCATGTGTCCTACTATGTGCTTCGGAGATGCTAATTACAGCATACACAGTTGAAGTGCATGCTAATCAACCAATCCTGTGGAGCTAGTCAACAAGATATAAAAACATCCAGGCTGTCTCCATTTTCTTTTTGGTTTGTGGACTGAGAAAATACTGGTGTGCAGACAGAAAGTAGGCGCACAAAGATTGCTATTAGCTACTGCTTTTTGAATACATGTGTCTGTAATACAGGCTGAAGACACTGCTGCTGCTGGCAATAGCCATACACAGAGAAGGTAAAAAGTTTTAAGGGCACATAGACACTGGAGGAATTGAGTGACCTTTCAGCATTGACTCAGAGACAGAGACAAGTGCAGGAAACCATCCCAGTGGAAAGTAAGGTATGTGTTTAAATGCAATTCCTACTCACTGGGACATTTCACAGACTAGCAGGAGACATCACCTTCCAGGAGTTTCAAAACATCACTGCATGGTATGCTACAACATGGCAAATTTAAACATTAGTTCTGAGTATTTTTTCAAATGAATACCACAATTTTAACATGTAGTGCATTATCCTACATTAATGTGTGCCTTACATTGGAGTCATGCACACATGCCAACAAGAAATGGGTAACAGGAGAAGGTCTACAATAACCATGATGTGTACAACTCAAATTGCCAAGTAATGTTTAATGGTATGTGTATCATCTGCCACATATGTGCTGGTGAACTACGCCATTTAACATGAAATCCCATATGTGCCCCATCTCCCAAATGCTCCAGATGTGTGTTGTGGGGCATATCTCACAGGCTCACATAGGGATAGATGCCTCTGCTCTCCACCCATAAAATAACAGTCAATGCTTGTTTCTGCTAACCAGCATGGCTTTGCTTATTAGCTAACTGCATAAAATATTCCCCCTTAATATCCTTCAGCATTGTAAAGGCAATAATATGGCATTGTTTTAATGTAGGCTAGAAATGGTGTAGGAATTGTGGTGAGACAGAGGCTTCAGAAGTCAGTGAGGGATATCATCAGAATTAATGACAGACTCATAGCAATCAGACTCCAGTGTAATGATAGGGCAGTATTCATAATCTCAGCCTATGCCCCACAGCAGGGTTGTGATAGTGAGGAAAAGAGTGCATTCAGACAGCAGTTGCAGGACCTACTAGATAAAGCAGGACAACATGAATTGGTGTTGATAATGGGTGACTTAAATGCACATATCGGGACAGACAGAACAGGATATGAGGACTGCCTGGGTCCACATGGGTGGAGCAATAGGAATAAAGAAGGAGAAGCCATTCTAGACTTCTGTCTGGCAAATGGCTTGATAGTAGCCAACACATGGTTCAGAAAGAGAGACAGTCACAAGATCACATACAAGAGTAGCCAACATGCAACTCGGGTAGACTTCCTCCTAGTAAGGAAAAGGCACTGGGGTAGAATCCATGATTGCAAAGTCATCCCCAGTGAAACAGTCGGTTCATAGCATAAAGCAGTAGTTGCCACAATCAGCTGCAAGCAGTGGTCAGAGAAGGCTCTAAGGTCAACAGAGACCAGGCTGAAGACCTGGAAGTTGACTGGAGAGAAAGTACAGCAGCTGAAGGAATTACTCAGGGCTCTAGCACCCCAAGAAGAGGCGGAAATAGCTGGAGTTGAAGAAGAGTGGCAGTGCCTAAAAACAGCATGTGTTAGGACTACAGAAAAGATATGTGGCCGAGCCAGGTATGGAAATAAGGTATATAAGGAAAGCTGGTGGTGGAATGCAGAAGTGCAGGAAGTAATCAAAAGAAAGAAGGAGTGCAGGAAGAAGTGGGAGATTGAAAAGACTGACCAAGCTAGGAAGAACTACTGGTTGGCTAACAAAGAAACTAAGAAAGAAGTTGCAATAGCAAAGAATAGGGCATCAGAGGCACTCTATCAGCTTCTGGAAAGTGACTCAGTAAGGGGCACAAAGAAACTATACCAGGTTGCAAGGCAAAGACAGAAAGATAAAGAAGATAGTCAGACACCCTTCATAAGGGATTCCAGCAACAACCTGCTTACCAGCCCACAGGACATCAAAGGCAGATGGAAGGAGTATTTCCAGCAGCTTCTGAATGAAGAAAACCCCACAGAAGCGGTGCTGCCCCAGAAACAGCCTACAATGAGAGTAGAAGAGGAGCTCAGCTTAGAAGAAGTAAGAGCAGCACTAAGGAAAATGAAGTCAGGGAAAGCAGCAGGCTCAGATGAGGTCACAGCAGATATGGTAAAGATGCTTGGTGAGCTAGGGGAGAAATGGCTCCTGAGGGTACTAATTGCAATGTGGAGAGAAAGGCGTATTCCAGATGACTGGAGAATAAGCATACTCATGCCAATGTACAAGAACAAAGGGGACATCCACAACTGTGGACAGTACAGAGGCATCAAACTCCTACCACATTGCATGAAAGTTCTGGAGAGGGTGATTGATAAACAGATACACAGAATAGTAGAATGTAAGATGGGAGATGAACAGTTCGGATTCAGATCAGGATGCAGCACAGTTGACCTGATGTTTGCATTGAGATAGATACTTGAGAAGAAACTAGAGAAGAGGGGAGAGAGACAAACTGGGCTTTCCTAGACTTGGAGAAAGCATATGACAAGGTCCCAAGAAAGCTGATCTGGGCAGTACTGCGGTGGTTTGAAGTCCCAGAAACATTGATAGAATTAGTACAGGCTATGTACAAGGACCCAGTGACTCAAGTACGAACAGTGTTTGGCCTCACTGACGGGTTCCCAGTGGGAGTGGGTGTACACCAGGGTTCAGCTCTGAGCCCACTGCTATTTATACTGGTAATGGACTACATCAGCAAACAGGTTGGAGGGGTCAGAGCAACAAAGCTGCTGTATGCAGGTGATGTGGCAGCACAGGCAGACTCTGATCTAGAACTTCAGCAAAGGATAGGAGAATGGAATGCAAATCTGAAGGCACATGGGATGAAACTAAGCACCGATAAGATAGTGGTAATGACAGCAGATTGGAGAAATCAGAAGAAGCTGAGAATAGAGATAGATGGGAACATAGTGGAACAGGTAAACAGCTTCAAGTATCTGGGAGGGGTGGTTGAGGAGAAGGGTAGTCTGAATGAAGAGGTCAAAGCTAGAATCAGAGGGGCTGCAGCCATCTGGCATAGAGTATCAGGTGTAGTATATGACAGAAGAATGCCAAAGAAGCTGAAAAGTAAGGTGTACAAGGCAGTGGTGCAACCAGTACTACTGTATGGTACAGAAACCTGGGCAGTAAAGGCAGAACAGTTGAAGAAGCTAGAGGTGATGGAAATGAAGTGCCTGAGAAAGGTGGTAGGATGCACACTGTGGGACAGGCGAAGAAATGAGGACATAAGAGCAGAAGCCAAAGTAGCTCCAATTGCAGAAAAGATCAAAGAAAACAGATTACGATGGTATGGTCACATGTGTAGAAAAGCAGAAGACAATCTGGTGAGGGAGATTTGGGACAGATAGGAAGAAGGTAAGAGGAAGCGAGGGCGTCCAGCAAAGAGGTGGATGGATTGTGTGAAAGAAGATCTGCGACAGTCAGGCATGAGTGTTGAAGAAGGCAGGAGAGTGGCACTGAATCGAGAGAGTTGGCGACAGTTAATACGATACCCCGACCCCATGTAAATGGGAAAAAGGGAATGATGATGATGATGATGATGTTTTAATGTATGCTGTACCACAGTACTGGTCAGATGATTGCTGACTGACCAAGGAACACAGCATGTTAGGACACTGTTGCATATTTGACAAGCAGAATCATAACAGCCTGTATAAGGAGTAAGCCCAGTATTTTTCAAGTTACACATTTAACTAGGTGTGCATGTAACGTACTATTTCAAAATAAATGTACATTCCCTGTTGAAATTGCTTGCATGCTGCATGAGTGCTACTGCTTTCTACAGTGGTGTATGTGAGACCAACAGCTTTAAGGCACCCATGCATTGATCTGAATCTACACTGCATGTTAATCTTGATTTCACACGTATGTAGGCATATTTCCTGTGTACTAACAACATGGACTGTATAGAACATAAATTAAATTCTTTTTCAGCATGTTAACACTTGTATTCTCACATTTTGAGCCTTTAAAAACCTTTCAATGGATACAAATGTAGCCACAGCTTATGTAACTTCTCCTGTATTAATATCTGCATTGTTTTATGTATTGTGCTTCTTTAACTTCACACAAATATGTTGCTTGTGTTTGCATGACACTAAGCAGGAAGCACTATTTTCAAATTTTGCAGATTGCAATGTTCTGCATTCTCAGTATCTGTTATAACTGTAATTGTCAGGAAAACACATTGTTCATTGGTTTTCATCTGCATTACGGATGCCTGGCCTTCAGGGTGAAGTATTGAAATTTCATTCTCAAAGGTGGGGGTGTGCAGGAGTCCAAAGTGTTTTTTGGACTCCTAGTAAATGATTCTGGTCCCCGGCTGTTGCAGGAGCACTATCATGGATCAGATTACAAATCAGATGCATGGAATAGTTTGGGCTGGGATTTGTCCACTGTTACTGGTATCCCCTGCACTGGTGAACAGTGTAGAAATCATTATTAAGACCTCAGGATGAGGAAGAGGGATACCCTTGAATGTTGGAGTGATGAATGTAGGACTGATGGCACTCCACAAATGTGTAAGTATCACTTAGAGGCACTGCTTGAATGCTGAAGCAGCTGCACCTGTTTGTGATTGCTTATGTTAATGTGCTTATATTTTTCCCACAGCTAATGCGGAGAGAACACAAAATATGCCAGCATATGAGGGAAGACTGAGAAGGATGAGAGATGCAAATGGTATGCATGTTTCAAAACAGTCCTGCTATTATAACATTAGGAATAAATCCAGCTTATTGTGTTAAACACTTGTATCAGTTTGAGTGTGCATTTGACCATTGCAATACAATATTGTGCATGCATTAGTATGTTTAGTAACACAACAGTCCAGTATTACAGAGTAGATAGGTGTTGTCAGGTAGAAAACTGCACTTCCAAACTATACAGTACACATTTCAGTTGATATAACTATTGCAATGTAAATCAATGCCTATACACCAGGGACACCAAGAGCATGCTGCAGATTGTTATCATTATAACAGTGAACCTGTATTTATACACCAGGGACACCAAGAGCACCCTGCAGATTGTTATCATTATAACAGTGAACCTGTATCTATACACCAGGGACACCAACAGCATGCTGCAGATTGTTATCATTATAACAATGAACCTGTATCTATACACCAGGGACACCAAGAGCATGCTGCAGATTGTTATCATTATAACAGTGAACCTGTATCTATACACCAGGGACACCAAGAGCATGCGCAGATTGTTATCATTATAACCGTGAACCTGTATCTATACACCAGGGACACCAAGAGCATGCTGCAGATTGTTATCATTATAACAGTGAACCTGTATCTATACACCAGGGACACCAAGAGCATGCTGCAGATTGTTATCATTATAGCAGTCAACCTGTATCTATACACCAGGGACACCAAGTGCATGCTGCAGATTGTTATCATTATAACAGTGAATCTGTATCTACAAAAGTATAAAAGGAAAGAGTGCTGGCATTATGCTGTATTCCGAAGGAAATATACAGTATTACATTAGTCACTGCTTGTGAGTTTCAGTAACACACTCCCCAAATTTAAGGGCAGTTCTTTGTAATAATGTTTTAAGTTGTCAACAGTAAAACTGAGTAGTGTTACATATTCATAATGATAGCAGTGGAAATGCAAACCTCCATACCTGTGCCTCAGATGGCCTGCTGTCAAATGTAACCATTGTACATGCAACATGCATATGTTCAATATATGCAAGCATGAATGATTGCTGGTTGCAATATGATCTGTAATATAGTGTGTCTGTGTTAACAATAGGATAGTATTCAACATAATAAAGGTATTTATTAGCATTTGTTATTGTTATAAGTAAAATGTAACATAATATAGTACATTATTTGTATAAAGCTTTGTATATTATCTGTGCAGTTACTAATGTTCTTTTTTTTAACCCACCCCTTTCTTTTTATTGTTATTATATTAGGTATATAGTCATATTTTCCATTATGATTATTATGTTATATTATTTTTTATGTAAATGTTATTTTGTACATTATTTTGTGTTATGATTATTTCATTTTTTTAATTTTATTTTCATTTTATACTACTACAGCACAGTGGAGTAGGACTGTTCCCCCTGGAATGCTTACAGTCCCCCAACAGCTAAAACATCAAGGCCCAGCACTTCTGGGTTGCAGCCTGGCAGCATTCTCCTGCAGCCCCTGCACAACCTGTACTCTGAGGCACTTCTGCCCCAGCTGATAGGCTTGTGGTTCCCTCTGGGAACACAGGGAGGGGGGCTGATTTTGTCACCCAAGCTGAACAGCCAGGTTTGGTGTGTATGATTGTGTGCCACGCAATTGGTGCACAGCTACTATGAGTGGAGACACTACTCTCCATCATCATACTTAATAACATAAGGAAATGCAGATGTCAGAAACAGTAGCCATGGCACAGTGAGGTGACAGTGATGACAGTCCATTGGGTGAGGACTTGATTGTCACTGTCACCAAACATGATATCCATAGGCTCGTGATTGCCCCACTCTCACCCCAACCAAGGTATTCACCCCCAATTTTGTCCTTCACCGACCCTGTCATTGTCTTGTATGTCTTGTCTGTCTGCAAATGCTTCCTCACCTTCCCAACTTGCCTGCCCCAGACTTCCCTATTTCCCTCCCCCAATATTCCATTCTCTCCTTTAAAAAAATAAAGTGAGCATCTGTCCCCTCAAAAAATATCGTCCCATACACAGCTCTCCATTTCAGATATGTGTCTACTTGACACATGTAATTTGGTCAAATTGGCTTCACAATGCAATTATGTTGTTGTCACTCCTCTGTCAGGAGGTGACAGTCCACTCACAGCTGATAATGTATACATGTGCCTAACTAGTACTGTTGAAGAAATGTATAGCTATGGTTCTTCCCTACACCCTTCCTGGACATTACTACATTCCTTTCACTTTGTTTTTTCCCCCTGATTGCTCCCCATTACACTACTTTCCTATCTTCTCCATTTATTTTCTTCAAAGTGTTATTGGGTGATGGTGCATGATGCGCAGCATTACGCTGTCATGGCAAACAGGAACGTATTCACTTACTTTGATTTTTTCCACTCAGTGGTGCACACTGTGCATAAACACATGCTAGAAAATATGTTGCTGTAAAAGTACAACCTACAACATCATTCCAACCTGCCAACTGCCAACACATATGGAAAGAAACAAATAAAGGTATTACATGATGTTCTTTTTCATCCTGGTACAATCTGGGCCCAACAATGTGAAGTGTGATCATGTTTTAATGAGCTAAACCATGACCACATGCTACACTACAGTTAATGAAGCAACAGGTGTTTATATAGGTATGGGTACATACTAATTAACAGTTTGTGTTGATTATCCTTTAAATTAATTGATACTCAACTTACTGTGTGCCCCTGTGAATTAAAACAGTGATATTTACCGTTGTATTGAAGCCTATGGTACTTACTTCCATTTTATATATGTCATCAGTTCTGCAAGTTGCTGCACACTCCACACCAACCTACACACATCTCATAAGTCACAATACAACAAATTGGGAAGATTTCACAGACAAAGCTGGGTGAAGTCCCAATAGTTATATTGTAACAGGCCAGAAACCATTACAAGTGAAACAGCATGTGTTTCCCACCAACAGCATTTATGTAGAAATTGGGACACATTTGAAAAGGGGTGTGCCACTTAGCATGGCACACACACTTTAAAACAACTAAATTAGTTTGCACGATGGTAATAAACACGCAACTTTTGAAATCTACAAAATATAAGTTCCAAAAAGTGCAGTTCCATTGTAAGTTCCTTTGTGTCAGCTGCAATCTCGCAATAGTAGAAATAAAGTATGCATGTCCTGAATTAGACTCAGGTCATCTGTACTTCAGTCTAATGCTCTACATGTGTCCCCACATGTGTTTTATAGCTCATAGTGAAGGAGACTGCATAATATTGAATTAGTATTTTCTCAGTGTTGCTGAGAGATGCTGCATAAAAATGTGCTTCATTGGTGAAATATGACAATTAGTATTCATTGTTTAGAATACAGCTGTTCGTTAACTGACTCTGTTGAAGAAGTTCAATGGTACCAGGTTTGAAATAAGTGCTGCCATAACTTTTAGAAGTGTGTACTTTAGTGTTAAATGCATTCCCTTATACTACTGCTACTTAGCATTACTTAGGAGGGATGGCGAGCACCATCACATAATAACTCTTTAAAGAAATGAATAGGTGATGATGGGAAATTGGTGAAATTTGGAGCAAATCGGGGGGATAAAGTAAAAGGAAAGTAGGAATGTGCAGGAAGTGTCTAGGGAAGAACCATAGCTATCTATTTCTTCAACAGTAGCAACTGTGCACATGTACACATTTTCAGCTGTGTTTGGACTGTCACCTCCAGAAAGAGGGGTGACAACCACATAATTGCATCATGACGCCAATTGGACCAAATTAGGTGTGTCAAGTAAACACAACTGCAAAACAGAGAGCTATGTATGGGACAATATATATACATTTGGGGGGGCAGGTGCCCTTTTTATTTTTTTATTTTTTTAAGGAGAGAATGGAATGTTGGGGGGACATAGGGAAGTCTGGGGCAGGCAAGTTGGGAAGGTGAGGAAGCATTTCCACACAGACAAAATATATAAGACTATTACAGGGTTGGTGAATGACACAAGAGCAGAGTGAACACCTTGGTTAGGGTGGGGGTGGGAGAACTGAGGTCCCATGCACATCAGCATGGTAACAATGTGACTCAAGTCTTCACCCATTGGACTGTCAGCACTGTTCCATCACTGCACTGCTGGCTGCAGTGGCTGACAATTTGGCCTATAGTCTGCCATACAAGGATAGACAGCATGTTCTCTATCCAGTGTAGGTATGTGCACACAGTCTGGTGGACAATCCTATGTACCAAATCTGGCAACTGCACATGGGTGATGAAAGCACCCCTTCTGCCTCTGCTCTCAGAGGGAACCACACGCCTGGCCTTGGGGCAGATCTACCTGAGGGTCAAGGTATGGCAGGGGCAGCAGGGGAAGTGGCACCAGATGGCAGCCCAGAAGTGCTGGGCTTTGGTGCTGCATGGGGTGGAGCGAGCATAGGCAGATCACCAGGAACTGGCCTAGCCGGCTGTGCTGTAGTAATAACATAAAAAAACAAAAAACAAAATGAAATAAAACATGAAACAAAATTAATCAAAGGCTTTACAAAAGAAGAAAATATAACAAACATTATAAAAAAGGTTAAATAATATTAATGCAAACGGAATGATAAATAATGAAATTTAACATAAACAGGGGATAAAATTATACATAATGAACAAAACATAAGAAATAATAAAAAATATATAATAAGGCAAAATATGACTAAAGAAAGAATATAATAATGATAAATAAATTATAATAAAAATAAGTAATATATAAATAGATAGAAGTTATGGGGTGGGGTGAAAAAAATTAGAACATTAGCAAGTTCACACATTATGCAACAAGCTTTCAAAAATAACTTTATTGCATTCTGTAACAGTCTACTTTAAACAATAACAACGGGTAATAAATATCTTTATTACTTAGTATAAAGCCCCTGCACTGGCCCAGTAATCAAGGAGCTTCAAAGCTCACCACTGGCAACAGTGATGGGCGTACACAATGGGAAAATGACAAGTACACACACAATAAAATACAATTTCCCTTAAGAGCACACAGAGATCACTGTCGGTCTGGGGCTGGTTTCTCCCTCTTTCTCCGGATCCCCAATAAGACACCCCACTGGCACAGCTATAGGATTAAGATCTCAGCTGAGGGTCAAGCCAAGACCACCAGCACCATCTCTGTCCAACCAGTGCTTCAAGTCCCTGCCCAAGTAGCTGACACACACACACACACACACACACACACACACACACACACACACACACACACACACACACACTTTGAGATTTGATTTATATGCAAACACACACACACTGGGGAAGGCTGGCACAGGTTTACTACCGATGCCCCCTTCTGCCTAGACTATAAGGTAGTTATCACTGCCACTAACCCCTCCTTATCAGCTACTAGAAGGCTCTCACAAAGGGTGACCAATCCTACTGTGTAACATTACTATTATCCAAATGGTAAGTGTGACCAAGAGCAAGGCTATTTGAGTGGCCTATACAGAATGACCAAATACATATGCAATTACTCTAAGAGCTTAAATACCTCTAAACAAACTAGCCCCAAAGATAGGTTTAAATATATTTAATAATAGATAATAAAAGAACAAGACAATACTCAATCAACACAGTGCCTGCAGAGTTCAGAATCACAGGAAATATGTTAAAACAACATTGCTGGAAAGTCTCAAATAAATACAGAAAGCATTTAAACTAATCGTTACTATATTTCTATCTATATCTGGAAGACACTATGCCTTAAATAACTTACTTACAGAGCAAGGCGAATGCAGATGAATGCTGAATGGATGTTTCTAGGTCCAAGACAAGATTCATAATGCACAGTCTTTTTCTGAGAGAGTTCTTAAATTACTATCAAACATTACTGCTGGGTCAGCTTGGATGACATCACTCTTTGTCACCTGCCTTCAGTTCTCAGACTAATATATATTAACAGAATTTTTAACATGTCTGTGTGAAAAGTACATAGCTCTCAGATGTACAGCTGCTAGGACGTTACAGAACAATAAAACACTACATTTTAAACATAGTAAATACTTTTCTCAAAGACAATAGAAAAACTTCTAGCTCCAGGCATCCTGTCTTCTTGCTGCATTAACTAACGTTTATAGCACATCGGAAAGCATTTAATTTCAACTTATTTTCTTGAAGTTTTTTAAGTTAATCTATGTTCCAGCAGGGTATGCTGTGGTTACATTTTTGAAGCTCAGTACATAACATACAGTGCTGCATAAATCATAGCAATATTCACAAATGACATTGAATTATTTACAAAATTCCAGCTAGCTGGGCTGGCAGCATCACACTTGGGCTACATGTACAGTGCTTACATGTAACAGCAGGCCATGGCAGCCACAGGTCTGGAGGTCTGTGCTACATATGCTATAGTGATGATTACATAACAGTATTATATTTTCTATTGATGGAAAGCTAACACAGTATTGTAATCAGAAGATTTTATATTTGGGGAGAGTGGTATTACAAGCCACAAGCAGTGTCTACTGTAATACTGTACTTTTCCATTGGAAAACAACATAATGCAAACTCTCTTTTGTTTTACACTTTATAGACTCATGGTCACTGTTATCTGGGAATGTGCAACTGTTGATTTGTGTTTTAGACCACACCTCTCCACATTCTAGAGCAGGATATCTTGACATATACAATATTGGGTGTAGAAGGACCCATAATTAGGAAAATATTTAAAATGTTGCTATTATACACATAGTTGCATAGGATTTGTGTTAACATAACTTTTTGGCACTCATTTATTAATTGACTTCTATATAAAGTAGTTTCCAGACAACCATGAATCCTACTATGACTAGAGCAAAGCAGTGATTTTTAAATCTGGGTTTTCAGCAGATAGAAGTAGAATTGAAAGGCACTGTACAGATATGCATTTCCAAAATCATAACAAAGTATGATATAGCAACTAATCCATCTATAACTGCTAAGGCTGCAGTAAGAGTGCTTTATATAATTATTCTTACTTACCACATGCTTGTTTCATCCTCTGCAGTCCCCTAGCATGGGACCTCACATTCAAGGCTCTCTCTTCTGCAGCTGTGGAAAAAGGGAAAAGAAAAAGCATTATGAATATCAGTGTTTAACATAGCCAGCTTAAGTATGTTCAGGTAATACATGTAAATCACACTTATACATCACCGGGGTGTTCCCCACCTGGCAATCTCTGATCCACTGATCAAGGGTATCCCTCTTTCTCCTATAGAGGTCATCATAGTGATGACGGCGCTGTTCATCTGTGTGGGGGATACCAGTCGCACTGGTAAATGCCCTTGCCAAACCAAACTATGCCAGGCTTCTGATTTGTATTGGGTGCTGCCAGTATAGTCTTCCTGCAGCAGGCATGGGCAGTGATCTCCAACTAGGATTCTAATAATAACCTTGGACTCCTGTATACCCCAGCACTGTGCTCTAAACTGCATACCTTCACCTGCACCAGCCATTGCTGCACAAGTCAAACCTCAATGTATAAAGTGGAATCCCCAGTATTTCCCCTTTAAGCACCATGGTGTCTCACCACTTGTGCTTACTGAGTGTGTGCACTGCCTAGATTTTGGTACATTTGAAAATGGTGCACACCACTTATTGTCACGTAAACCTATATTTGTGTGATGCTAAGCACTGTGCACCTTTTTCAAATAAAAGAAAAAAAATCAACCAAGATGATTCCAAGGTTATTTCCTTACAGTATCAATTAATTTGGATATGCTGCAATGTCAAACCATCATAAAAAAAGTCTGCATTCCCTGGATTAGGACCCAGGATCATCTACACTTTAGGCCAACACTTAACCCATGTCTCCACAAGGGTAGTGACATCATCAGTATAGTTTTAGTACTTATTAACTCCAAGGTATGAGTGCAGCACAGCTCCACTTATTGGGTTTGCATGATGCACAGCATTGTGCAGTGATATGACTTGAAATCATCCTGTTTCTATTTTACATGTCTAGGTCATGGGTGGTCCTGCTGTGCAAACCCAGTAAACATCAGCAAGTGCTCCAGTGCATCGAGCAAACGTGTGGTAAGACTAAAAATAATAAAAAAGATACAAGATGGGTAAGATTTGTGGATTTCAGGTAGTCATTCTGGATGAATAGGTTTTCCTTTAGGACTGCATACTCTTCACATGGTGCATGATGAAGGCAGACCGTCGGTGCTTATATGGATTCATTATCTGTGTTGTTTTACGAGGTTTCTCAGCCAGTACAACTGGTATGCACCATGCAACCTCACTTAGGCATGATGCACATCAGGAATATGCATTACGTGCTACCAACAACACTTTGCAGCCATGTACACCAATATACTCTGTGTAGGCTCTCCACAGAGCCTACACAGAGGTTATTGAATCCTGGGGTTTATTTATAATATGACTTAGTTCAGCAGAATATGTTCACAGATCACTTTGTTTATAATATGACTTAGTTCAACAGAATATGCTCACAGATCACTTTATT
Source organism: Protopterus annectens (assembly GCF_019279795.1). Lineage (NCBI taxonomy): Eukaryota > Metazoa > Chordata > Ceratodontiformes > Protopteridae > Protopterus > Protopterus annectens. Next base: position 835,860,890 of record NC_056749.1, read on the forward strand.
TGTAATATGACAGTTCAACAGAATACGTTCACAGATCACTTTATTTATAATATGAGTTAGTTTGACAGAATATGTTCACAGATCACTTTATTTATCCTTCAACCATTAGAAAATCTCTGATTATTTAGCCTTAAGTCCTGCAACTTTTTGGGTATTTCTGGCATACAGAGGTTGAAAGTTTTTTTTTTGGAATGATGATGTTCAATTTCATATAAAATATCCTGAACTTCTTATTTGTGGATTTATATTACTAGACTGATTCTTTATTTTTGAATGTGGATTTTTAATAGAGGTCAAAAGATCTTTAGACTTACCATGTGGCAGTTATCTGGCATTTGTTTTATCCCCTCTTTGTGTTCCCTGCTTACTGAGAACCTGTTTAGTAAGTCTGAATGAATCCTATCCTAACTAAAATTACATATTTTCATATGGATCCTGGTGGAAGAATGCTGTTGGTTTATTGTTTGTTTATTTATTTATACTTTTTTGATGTCATAAGATTTATATCAACCGTCAGTAAATTAATCTATTTTGAGATTCAGATTCATATAAGCAGATTAGAGAGACATTCAGTAAAGATTAAATAGGTGCTTATTTAATGATTTATTACAAGGGACTAGCAGTGACAGAACTTGTCTGTGTTTTCATAAAGAGTTGACCGGAAAGAATTGCACAATTGATGTGGGTCTTGCTTAGAAAAGAAGAGACATGATGATGTCAAAAGAAAATGATGTCCAACTTAAGGAAACATCAGTTCCAGGAAGTACTAAGGAATTCAAATCATTATATCTTATAGTGGCAATAGGAGTCTCAGAATATACAGTACTTGACAACTGGAGTACATTGTCTGGGTCATTTGGAGCTGCTTCAATCTCAGAGGTATTGTTAATGTCAACTGCTAGTTTTTGGGAAATGACTGTTTAAATGGAGCTTTCTTCTTTCTCAGAAGTGGAGATGATTTGTCATCCTTAGCAGACAAAGCTTATTTCTTAACAGACAGTTTGTACGGCTTTGTTGCGAATTTACCTCTACGGTTATGGCCTCTGTACCTTTGTGTATTATTTGAATCATACTGTTTGAAAGGTTGTAATGTAGCAGCTGGATTCGTTTTTTGAAAAAGCTATACCAAGTATCATCAGGAGAGATGAACTTCTTTCCCTTTTGTTGTACAACATACTAAAGCTGGATACATGTAGTTAAGCCTTTTGTTATAAAGCTGTCTCCTTGCCTCATTAAGGGATTTCCTTTTTCAGCAACAAGCTTGGAAAAGTCCAGCACTGTATTAATATGACAGCTTGAAACCATTTGTTTTCTGGCAGCCAGAAGAATAATCTGTTTCTCTTTAAAGTCAAACAGTTTGGCTGTAACATGTCTAAGTCTGTCAGTAGTCATTGATGGAGGACTTAAGAGTTAAAATAAGGGCTCAGTTTGAGGCCCAACATTGCTACTACATGTAGCCAAAGAAATTTGATAATGACTTTTTTCTGACTCCTGTTTTGTACCCAGTATTCTGATATTGTTTCTCCTGGACCTTTTTTTAAGTTGTATGTTTCTAGTATAAATGGCTCAGTCTTTTAAAATGCACATTAACATATTGTGCTACTGCATTTTAAATAATAAGACAAGTGTTTAAAATGTGGATTTTTTAAAACTCTGCCTTTTCGGGACATTAATTATTTGAAGGTTTAATGTGTCCTTACCTTCATAAGGATTACAAGTAGTTTGTTAGTTATGTTTTTTAAGAGCAACAGCTGCTTTGGAAAGTGTAATTTGCTTTAAGACACAGCTCTAAGAGTTCTCTACCCTAAAGGCTTCACCTCCCCACTTCTGTCAGCCAGTGTGTCTTTCATGAGCCATGCAGGTGCCTTCCTGTAAATATCCTTCTCACAAGTAACACATTTGCCCTTATGCTTCTCAGGTGGGTCAGTTGAAGGAGCTCTGTGTCATATAGCCCTTCACAGTACAGATTTTGGTTATAAGCATCTTTGGCCTGACAAATAGGTCTTGGGTGGCCATACCTTATGGCTTGGTTTGCCATTTACATTTCCTTCAAAATGTTGGCCATAAATCTGTACTTATGTCACGCATACATACTGAGCTGCACCCAAAAAAAGTGTGACTTTCTCACCAGGTTGCCACAGGAATCTTTCCTTAATCAGGTATACATGTCAGCATAGGATTCCCTTTTTCACACTTTCTTCTCCACATCAAGGAGAGTCTTCTCTAAAATATGTGTCTCGTTTGCACAAGCTTCACCCTGCTGCCCCTTACAGGTTGAAGGGTTTAATACTCTTTCTTTTTTTTTGTATTCTGCAACTTTCAAATTTCAAACTTTTAACTGCAAATTATACTTTTTTATTCTCAGAGCTGTAACAGGCCTATTTATGAATCTGTGTATCTTCCAAGGTATGAACCTTCTCGGTCAGTTACCCCCACTCCATTCCATTCTCTGTCTGATTCATTTTCTTAACATTCTGCATCTTGATTGCATTCATATTTGCATTCTTGGACAAGCTGTTTATGCGTCTCATACCAAGCGCTCACTTCTGTTTCCTTAACCATCATTTTCATTTCTTGATTCATTTCCTCCATTTTGTTTTATTTTAGTACTACTTTCTTTCTTTGTTTCTTCCAGCCTAGCACTAATTTCCTCCAACGGTTTTCTAAGCATTGTTTTACTTGTAGCTAATTCTCGCATTGCACATTTAATATGTATGCTTCGATCAGTGGATACCATCTTGTATTTTACTGCAGCCTGTGGGAAGACATTCTTTCTTTGCGTTAATTTCTGTTTTAATTCACACTTTAATGCCTCCAGTTCAAACCTTAATTTTTGTAAATTTGTATTTTAATGCTGGACTGCTTGTTCTAATACTAGTCCTCATGGAGCTGTTTACTTATACTGCTTGTGCTAATACTAGACCTCATGGAGCTGCTTACTTATACTGCTTGTGCTAATACTAGTCCTCATGGAGCTGCTTACTTATACTGCTTGTGCTAATATTAGTCCTCATGGAGCTGCTTACTTATACTGCTTGTGCTAATACTAGTCCTCATGGAGCTGCTTACTTATACTGCTTGTGCTAATACTAGTCCTCATGGAGCTGCTTACTTATACTGCTTGTGCTAATATTAGTCCTCATGGAGCTGCTTACTTATACTGCTTGTGCTAATACTAGTCCTCATGGAGCTGCTTACTTATACTGCTTGTGCTAATACTAGTCCTCATGGAGCTGTTTACTTATACTGCTTGTGCTAATACTAGTCCTCATGGAGGTGTTTACTTATACTGCTTGTGCTAATACTAGTCCTCATGGAGCTGCTTACTTATACTGCTTCTGTTAATACTAGTCCTCATGGAGCTGCTTACTTATAATGCTTGTGCTAATACTAGTCCTCATGGAGCTGCTTACTTATACTGCTTGTGCTAATACTAGTCCCCATGGAGCTGTTTACTTATACTGCTTCTGTTAATACTAGTCCTCATGGAGCTGCTTACTTATACTGCTTGTGCTAATACTAGTCCTCATGGAGCTGCTTACTTATACTGCTTGTGCTAATACTAGTCCTCATGGAGCTGTTTACTTATACTGCTTGTGCTAATACTAGTCCTCAGGCAGCTGCTTACTTATACTGCGTGTGCTAATACTAGTCCTCATGGAGCTGCTTACTTATACTGCTTGTGCTAATACTAGTTCTCATGGAGCTGCTTACTTATACTGCTTGTGCTAATACTAGTCCTCATGGAGCTGCTTACTTATACTGCTTGTGCTAATACTAGACCTCATGGAGGTGCTTACTTATACTGCTTGTGCTAATACTAGTCCTCATGGAGCTGCTTAATATTACTGCTTGTGCTAATACTAGTCCTCATGGAGCTGCTTACTTATACTGCTTCTGTTAATACTAGTCCTCATGGAGCTGCTTACTTATACTGCTTGTGCTAATACTAGTCCTCATGGAGCTGCTTACTTATACTGCTTGTGCTAATACTAGTCCCCATGGAGCTGCTTACTTATACTGCTTCTGTTAATACTAGTCCTCATGGAGCTGCTTACTTATACTGCTTGTGCTAATACTAGTCCTCAGGCAGCTGCTTACTTATACTGCTTGTGCTAATACTAGTCCTCATGGAGCTGTTTACTTATACTGCTTGTGCTAATACTAGTCCTCAGGCAGCTGTTTACTTATACTGCTTGTGCTAATACTAGTCCTCATGGAGCTGCTTACTTATACTGCTTGTGTTAATACTAGTCCTCATGGAGCTGCTTACTTATACTGCTTGTGCTAATACTAGTCCTCATGGAGCTGCTTACTTATACTGCTTGTGCTAATACTAGACCTCATGGAGCTGCTTACTTATACTGCTTGTGCTAATACTAGTCCTCATGGAGCTGCTTAATATTACTGCTTGTGCTAATACTAGTCCTCATGGAGCTGCTTACTTATACTGCTTCTGTTAATACTAGTCCTCATGGAGCTGCTTACTTATAATGTTTGTGCTAATACTAGTCCTCATGGAGCTGCTTACTTATACTGCTTGTGCTAATACTAGTCCCCATGGAGCTGCTTACTTATACTGCTTCTGTTAATACTAGTCCTCATGGAGCTGCTTACTTATACTGCTTGTGCTAATACTAGTCCTCAGGCAGCTGCTTACTTATACTGCTTGTGCTAATACTAGTCCTCATGGAGCTGTTTACTTATACTGCTTGTGCTAATACTAGTCCTCAGGCAGCTGTTTACTTATACTGCTTGTGCTAATACTAGTCCTCATGGAGCTGCTTACTTATACTGCTTGTGTTAATACTAGTCCTCATGGAGCTGCTTACTTATACTGCTTGTGCTAATACTAGTCCTCATGGAGCTGCTTACTTATACTGCTTGTGCTAATACTAGACCTCATGGAGCTGCTTACTTATACTGCTTGTGCTAATACTAGTCCTCATGGAGCTGTTTAATATTACTGCTTGTGCTAATACTAGTCCTCATGGAGCTGCTTACTTATACTGCTTCTGTTAATACTAGTCCTCATGGAGCTGCTTACTTATACTGCTTGTGCTAATACTAGTCCTCATGGAGCTGCTTACTTATACTGCTTGTGCTAATACTAGTCCTCATGGAGCTGCTTACTTATACTGCTTGTGCTAATACTAGTCCTCATGGAGCTGCTTACTTATACTGCTTCTGTTAATACTAGTCCTCATGGAGCTGCTTACTTATACTGATTGTGCTAATACTAGTCCTCATGGAGCTGCTTACTTATACTGCTTCTGTTAATACTAGTCCTCATGGAGCTGCTTACTTATACTGCTTGTGCTAATACTAGTCCTCATGGAGCTGCTTACTTATACTGCTTGTGCTAATACTACTCCTCATGGAGCTGCTTACTTATACTGCTTGTACTAATACTAGTCCTCATGGAGCTGCTTACTTATACTGCTTGTGCTAATACTAGTCCTCAGGCAGCTGCTTACTTATACTGCTTGTGCTAATACTAGTCCTCATGGAGCTGTTTACTTATACTGCTTGTGCTAATACTAGTCCTCAGGCAGCTGCTTACTTATACTGCTTGTGCTAATACTAGTCCTCATGGAGCTGCTTAATTATACTGCTTGTGTTAATACTAGTCCTCATGGAGCTGCTTACTTATACTGCTTGTGCTAATACTAGTCCTCATGGAGCTGCTTACTTATACTGCTTGTGCTAATACTAGACCTCATGGAGCTGCTTACTTATACTGCTTGTGCTAATACTAGTCCTCATGGAGCTGCTTAATATTACTGCTTGTGCTAATACTAGTCGTCATGGAGCTGCTTACTTATACTGCTTCTGTTAATACTAGTCCTCATGGAGCTGCTTACTTATTCTGCTTGTGCTAATACTAGTCCTCGTGGAGCTGCTTACTTATATTTTTTGTGCTAATACTAGTCCTCATGGTGCTGCTTACTTATACTGCTTCTGTTAATACTAGTCCTCATGGAGCTGCTTACTTATACTAATTCTGTTAATACTAGTCTTCATGGAGCTGCTTACTTATACTGCTTGTGCTAATACTAGTCCTCATGGAACTGCTTACTTATACTGCTTGTGCTAATACTAGTCCTCATGGAGCTGCTTACTTATACTGCTTGTGCTAATACTAGTCCTCATGGAGCTGCTTACTTATACTGCTTGTGCTAATACTAGTCCTCATGGAGCTGCTTACTATTATTGCTTGTGCTAATACTAGTCCTCATGGAGCTGCTTACTTATACTGCTTCTGTTAATACTAGTCCTCATGGAGCTGCTTATTTATACTGCTTCTGTTAATACTAGTCCTCATGGAGCTGCTTACTTATAGTGCTTCTGTTAATACTAGTCCTCATGGAGCTGCTTACTTATATTGCTTGTGCTAATACTAGTTCTCATGGAACTGCCTACGTCTTTTCATCACTGGCTTTCTGAGCTCCAGTCTTAATTGGTCATTTTCTTACTTAAGGTCATCCAGCTGTCCCTTGTACTGAAATACTATTTTGCTCGTGTCTGTATTAAGATTTTCTGAACTGTTTCTGGTATCCTTCTCTTGTAGTTTCATTTGCTTCATGCACACTTCATTTTGTTTCAAAGCAGGAGGATACCTGTCGTAGACCATTTTACAGTACATGGTTTTGTCATCATGGCTTGTCTCCCTAACTGTATTTACATCATGCACTTTTTCTTTGCCCTTGCATGTAGCTGTGATAAAGTTCACTGCAGTCAGATCATACATTAGATGAGAACAGGATGTCTTTGTTGCCGTCAGCCTCAGATGCAGTCCTGTATACATGCTAACTTATACCATCCTTTGATTTTTTCCCCTCTGGTTTACTACAGTATCCTGTCTGGTCTGCTGAACATACTGATTTAGTTTATTTTTCATTTGACTGCTTCCTTCTCCTTGTTTTGAACTGATTGATGGTTTTTAGACATCTACTCTTGTTTCTGCCCTTCACCTTCCTTCAACATCATTATTGCAATAATATTTCTCCTTCACTGTTTTGTGACTGTAAACCCCATTTACTGGGGTTATTAGTTTCCTGATGGGATTTTTGTTCTACACCTACATTCTTGAATGGGATACACACTGTATACCCACTTTGCCACAGATAATTAATTTGACTTTATAATAGAATGTTTTCTGATTTCAGATTGCACTCTGTGTACATCCTTTCTGATAGAACATTCTCTTGCTCAGTTGAAAAAGAGTTACTAATACTTTGTTTATTTTATTTTTTTATTTATTTGCTTTTTGTTTACTGAGAAAGTCCAGTGGGCCTAGTCAAACCCATTTTCAGTGGAGGCCCAGGGAGAAAAGCTCATAGTATAGACATTACACTTAAAATTTTACAGTTTAGCAGTACAGTTCAACATTGCAATGATCTAATTCTACAGAAAAAAATGACAGTTAAAATGAGATAAAATTAAAAAAAAAATAAAAGTGCAATCACAAAAAATGAAAAGTAAGTGTTTACAGTTGTCGAGAGAGACATTACGGAAGTGTACAGTGTTAAGCAAACAGTAAAGAACTTAAGTATCTACATGGCTTATAGGATCTATCAGCTGTCTCTACAGTTGTTACTGTTTTCCCAACAATAGTGAATGACAAGAAAATTTGGGAGTTAAACAATTTTCAAAGGGGGCTTGGTAGGGGTACATATCCAGCAAGAAGAGAGATAGTTATAAAGGGAAGGTTTGAAATGACTGAAATTTTAAATAGTTCTAATAGACAGAGGCAAAGCATTGCAGCTCTTGGCTATTGAGAAGGAATAAAGAAGATGACTGGGTGGAAAGTTAGGTTTGTAAATCTGTAAGAGTTTCTGATCCTTATATTTAAATAAAAAAAAGCTCAATGTGAATACTACTTTTCATGGTAAAACTTTTAGGCTGGGAATCTTTATACTCTTTATTGTCCTTGATCTTATTGTAGTGTGTGTGTGTGTGTGTGTGTGTGTTTTGAGTTGTGCCTTTAAATGCTCATTTGTCTTTGTTCACATTTATAGGTAATACACTTCCTACTTACAGATTCTGGTATTTGTCAGTTGAAGCACACAGCTTTTAAGGTGCTTAGTCTTGTGTATTAGACTATATATCTCACTTGACATTTGAGACGCAGTATCTCGAGTTGGGACATTTCCTCTTTGCTGCTGTACTGAGTCCATCATACCTGTCAACCTCTTAGCACATGAAATCTGGACAATGTTGTTGTTGCGTCTTTTAACTTTTCCCGGTTAGGGGACGCCACAGCAGAACTCTGGTCCACTAATGATTGGTAGTTGATTTTTACGTGCTGATTTACCAGCCCTGACGTACAACCTTCAACGAAGGTATGCCCATTCACGCATGTCTCCATGCAGAAGACGCTCTAGCTGAGAATCGAACTGGACAGCGTCTTACTGTGAGACGACAACGCTACCGCAGCACCACCACCACAGGTTCTGGACAATGCCTAAAATAATTTCAGGACAAAGGCCCAAAAATAGGGGCAGATTTTAAATGTTGGTTTAATAAACTTAGAAAGTAGCTAGAATAGCAGGTTTTGTGTTTGTCTGCATTTTCTGAAGGATATGAAGTCTGAAACTTAAATGTCTGCCATTATTTAATGACTTCAATCCTCAGTGATTTGCCAGAAAACCATAAACTGTATGTGGAACAGACCAAAAATATGAGGCAAAAATATGGACATTCTGCAAAACCCTGGACATTCGAGAGATATGACTCTATTTTATCTGGGCATTCTTTCTTTCATTCGTTTACAACAGACCTTGAGTTTTGAACTGCAGCTTTTTTCCTTAAAATATCTTGTTGCTCAGAAATATGCTATTTTATGTTTTGTAGTACATTCCAGAGCTGGTTCATTTCATGTCATAGTCCATTCATTTTTACTACTTCCTTCTTCAGCTGCATTTGCAGCTCTTATATTAATAAGATGTTCTTATTAATGTTCTGACATGCAATATTTACATTTGAGCTTTTTCAGTAGAACTTTCACCTGGTATTTTGTCATGTCCTGTATTGCCCTCTTGTTTCTTTTGGGCTGAATTGTGGGTTTCATGCTAAGTCATGTGACTTTTACATAACTCAGTATGTTTTTTCAAAGTCTAAAATGTATCAGTGAGTTTATAAACTGCTGCTTTGGATTCTATTTCTACATAATACATTTCTCTTCTAAACTCATAATGACCATTTTCTAAGAGACAGTGCAAGATTCAATAAACCCTACATAGCTCACTGAAACCATGTGCGCATTGCACCATGATGCACACAGGATAGTACAATGATTTGTATTCAATAAGCAGTTCTCCGTGATGTGTAGAACTGCACAAACATGGTGAACATCATGGCATGATAATTACTGATAATCAGCTGAACTGTATGCTAATCAATAAATCCAAGATGGTGGAGCTATTCAACAAGCTATAAGCCAATTATGTACCCTTAGACTAGCCTTCTGCCTTGTACTCCAAAACCTACCGGAATACAGCCACAGAAAGTACACCAGAGGGAATGAATGTTAGGGGCTGCTGCTGCTCTTCTCCATGTGCATGTGCAACAGGCTCAGGTCTATGCTGCTGCTCTTCTGCATGTGCATGTGCAACAGGCTCAGGTCTATGCTGCTGCTCTTCTACATGTGCATGTGCAACAGGCTCAGGTCTATGCTGCTGCTCTTCTGCATGTGCATGTGCAACAGGCTCAGGTCTATGCTGCTGCTCTTCTACATGTGCATGTGCAACAGGCTCAGGTCTATGCTGCTGCTCTTCTGCATGTGCATGAGCAACAGGCTCAGGTCTATGCTGCTGCTCTTCTGCATGTGCATGTGCAACAGACTCAAGGCTATGCTGCTGTGGCTCTCGGGCAAGGAGGAGAAGGATATTTAGACCCTGTTTAACTTTTCATGGTCTGCATGATGTGAAAATAGTAGAGTGCTACAGGATGAATAGATACACAATCCAGGAACTCTGCAAACTCTGTTGTCCTCACCTGAGAGTAAGGACAAACTGAGGGGAACCAATACCTGTGGAGACAAACGTATGTGTAGCACTTAGAGTATTAGCTACAGAAACCCTTCAGTGACCCACAGAGGACATTCTGGGAGCCACAGGTATCTACAGCCAAAATCCTACACCAATTCCTGAATGCTATGCTACAGCAGGACAGTGACTATGCATATTTCCCCTTACCCCAGAGGACAGAGCTAGAACTATGGAGGAGTTCTATCTCATAGCACACTTTTCTGAAGTCTTGGGTGCCATAGACTGTATGCATATTGAGATCAAAACACTATCCATGGAACAGGAAAGGGTCTTCATCAACAGAAAGAGTTCCACTCCATTTACTGCTAGGTTGTGCGTAATTCTAAGAGAATCATCCTGAATATGTGTACTGACAACCCTAGCAGTTACCATGACTCCCATATCTGGCACAACTCACAGATCTACCAGAGGTTATCCAGAGGGTAATATCCCATAAGTCCATTTATTGGGGTTGCAGGGTATGCACTTGAACCATTGTTGATGATGCCTGTCAGAAATACACACACACACACACCTACAGAGGAATACTATAATAAGGCACACTATTAAACAAGAAATATCATAGAATATATGTTTGGGCTGTTGAAGTCATGGTTTCAGTGCATAAATACATCGGGGGAGGGGCTTGTGTTGAAATTATCACAGTCTGTGCTATCCTACACAATATCATCTTGTGAAAACAGCTGCAACAGGAAGACCAATAGCTATGAGCAAATGTTCCACCATCACTGGCAGGGTCACCACAGCCACATGCCATTGAGGAGTCAGGGGGGAACCACCAGCCGCTGTGGGTGTAGGTAGACATAGGCAAGGAGAATATGCCCTTGTCCTGGTCAAGAAGCAATGAATAGCATACATGGTGACCACCTAAGGGGTACAACTTTCATCTTATGCACATACATACAGTAAAACTGATGTACTTGTAAATGTACTTAATTAGAATGTGTGTGTGTCCAGCAATGACATCAATACGTGACATGACATTTATGCAGTTTATGAACTAACATGGCACATACATCTCAAATACCCAGTACAGAAAAATTAGTCCAAAGTCTACTTGCTCCTACATTCTCACAAGTGGAGCAATAAGCATGACTGTCAGATCATTGATCTCAAGGTAGGAACCACAACTCTAAAATTCTGTAATAAATCAGAAAAACATCCAAATAGCATCACCTTACATAGCATAGGCACTCAGTTAGCTATCCATCCTGTACATCAAACAATATACATATGTAACCCTGAATCCAAAAGATAGAAACAAGGTGATGGCACAGTTATCAGCAATTGCACAGGGTGTCGTTGGGGGATGGGGGGTGGGCAGGAGGCCAAGACTGACATCAAAGTAGTATGTGCGAGTGAGAAACACAGGCAGGCAGAAGTCTAGATAATATCAAAAGGCCACTGAGACAGAATGAGCTCCAACCATCATTAATGCCTCATGTAGCTGGTATGTCTGGGTGTCTGGACACTCTATGTGAAATGTGAGTGTGTTTCCATGAATGCAGACAAGCCCTGTGCTAGCTGTATGTCCTGGCACATTGGACAGGTGTGAGCTGTGAATGGTAGAGGTAACAGTTCATTGTCGTCTCTCCCAACCACAAGAACTGACTCTACCAGCAGTTGCAGTGGCATGTCCATGCCATACCAAGCAACTGTATAGATTTTCGCAGAATGTCCATATTTTTCCTCATATGTTGGTCTGTTTTTCATAAAATTGTGTTTTTCTGGCAAATTAGTGGCAAATCATTAAAGACTGAAGTTAGAATATAATGCCAGACATCTGAGTTTATACCCTTCAGAAAATCCATGCTAATGCAAAACCTGTTATTCTATCAACTTTCTAAGTTTGTAAGAGTAATATTTAAAAATTGTCCATATTTTTGGGCCTTTGTTCCACTTTTATTCATGGCTTTGTCCAGATTTCTTGCTCGAAGTTGACAGGTATGGTCCATGCCCATAGTCAGATGTGGTGGTGCTGCATGAATGTGAGCAATGTCTGCTGAATGAGCTCTCCTCATGATTATGCCCAACTCCATGACCTTATGGCCTACCACATCTGGGAGTGGACATCTCAACAACTAATGAAGCAGTGGAAGTAGTGCCACTATGCCACTACTGGAGCGAGATCGGACATGGCCACCTAGGCCTACATCAGATGATGTTGCAGCTCTTCGGCCATGTGGATGCTGTCCCCCTCCCAGCAGATGTTCCATCACAGATACTGCCCGTTCCATGATGCATTTATCTGACCCATTGAATCAGCCACACTGAATAGACAATCATGCAGTCACACACATCAATTTATGCTACATCTAGAACCCTAAGCATGTCCTCAGAGGCCTTAATGAAACATGCTAGTGCCTCCATAATAGCCTTAAACATATATCAAGTGGCACATAATGACACACAGTGCATCAGGTGGATGGAAGACAACAGGCATCCTCCAATCACCCCTACCAATCCTCCTGCCTGGCACCTTGCCACCCTTTGGATATGGCCAGGGTCATCCAGCCCAAAAAATGCAATAACCACACTAATTTGGTGAATTGTGTCACCCTCAACCTGTCCGCTATCTGAGGGTTTAGTCAAATGGGTATTCATAGGTATACTGACTGTGTCTGAAGGAAATCCAGGAGCTGTGTGAGCCACAACCTCAGTGTCAGATTCAATCTGTGCACCCCCTGACTGTGCCTTCTTTTGGCCACCATCATTATCAGAGCCTACCGATACTCTAACATCAGGTGTATGAGTGCTACACTTCTACTGTCAAGATCACCTGTGACAATAAGCAAAAAACACAAGAATGAAATCACTACTCCCATAAATACAATGCTACAGAAATATAGACACTCATCACACCCTTCTCACACATACAGATTATATATATATATATATATATATATATATATATATATATATATATATATATATATGGTTTCACTTCATAAACTCAAATTGATGAAATATCAAATTTCAGCAATTTGTGTCCATGAAGCCAAAACCTCAAAATCACAAAAGTGCATAATCTCGAATGGGACTATGTTGAATTTGCGGTTATGCATTTCCATGATTGCACGGCAGTTTTTGGATGGGATGGTTTCTGCAGTGTAAGGTGAGTGAGTGTGCGTGAGTGTTTTTGCAATGTGTATGAGTGGGTTAGTATAGGACGGTGGTGGTATGAGTGTGTGTTTTGGCTGTGTGTGTGTTTTTTTTATTTTAATGGCTGTGCGATCTCGGAATTAGTATATATAAGTAGAGGTGTGTGTGGGGTGCAGGGGGGCTTGCCCCCCCTGGATTTGTGTATTGTAGGTGTGTGTTTGTGTGGTGTGTTGTGCTTCTGTGTTCTATTACGTGGGTATTATGATGTGTGTGTTTGGTGTTGTTTTCTGTGTGTTCGCTGTTGTGGGTTCATGTTTGTGAGGTGTTGGTGTTTTGATGGTTTCGACTTTATATGCTCGAAATGCTGAAATTCGATATTTCAGCAATTTGAGTATATGAAGTGAAACCATATATATATATATATATATATATATATATATATATATATACATACATACATACCCACACACACACACACACACACACACACACACACACACACACACACACACACACACCCACACACATATATATATTTGCTTATCATGTCCAAAGTCCTGATGTCACAGCACTTTGTAGGGAGGATGGGTCTAGAAGAAATGAAGCAATGAAAGGATGGCAATTAATCATCACAATGGAAATAACACAGGGACAGTGAATACACAATTACCTATATGTCTTGTAAGAAATAGCTCTAATGGAAACTGGTCTGAACTGTCTATCCACACCCATGGCTACTGAACAACTCTCTTGTATAACTGTATGACTTATCAATAGTAACAGACAGAGAAAACATGTTATCACAAGCAGTAGCAGCAAATGTATTATTTTAGTCTACAAGCCAGTATAATGTTGCTATATGTAAGCATACCTGAAATCTGCAACTGGGACACACACTGCCTCCCAGCACATCAGTACTGATAAAAAGCACATGGTGCACAGTCTCCACTGAGCTGTCATTATCTCTTATAGTGGACGGGAGCTCCTCATTCAGCCTCAGTGAGAACTTGGTAGCAGGCACCCCATAGCCAGCTGTTTTTGGGCAACTGCAGCTGCCCTCTTCCAGGCTGATGAAATCATATCAGTGACCCAATGCCGCACCTGATAATTATGACTGCATCCAACAACTGGATTTACATTGGCGACTAACTGTTTATAAATCTCCTTTCTGGCAGCCATATCCCCCCGACCTCTTTCAATCATGACACCTCAGACCCTGGATGATTACCTCATTCTTTGCATAACTAAAGGTGGGGGGGGGTTTCATAGATTTGTAGACATGGCTGCCATAATCCGTTGTGACATAAAATAGGGAAGGATAAAACACATTTAATATCACATAAGTAATGTATTTGTTTACAAAAATAATCAGCCTATGTACCCTTTGTCAACATAAAACACTTCAAGCAGACTTCTTATTTAGGACAACAGAATATTCGGTGCCTCCACAACCTCTCCCTCCCACACAAATGAAGGTCTGTACAAACCAAAGAATTCCACATAAGTAATGTATATATGTTTTCCACAAAAGTATCAAGCTTTCTATACATTTTCAACAGAAAAGCACTTGAAACACACTTCTCATTTAGGACAACAGAAAGACAGGTTGCACCCCCACGCACTCCAACAAAAATGTAAGGGACTGTAGAAGCACCCATTCTATCAACATTCATTTAGTGAAGACTGAAAAGTTATGCCATTGATTACTGGATGACAATTATCATTGCTAAATAGTAAAAAATGTAATTTGTGAATGCCAGCCACTTTACACTGTGACCACCACCCCTGTGAACAATGCCCTGGTCCATCTGAGAAGCATAACACCAGCGTCAGTGATGGGTACATTGCATTTCTCTCCAATACCATATGAAATTGAAAAATCCAAATGTTATGAACATAGTTGTGATGAAAGTATAACCTGTGTATCTCACAAATGTAAATGCCTGCCAAAACTGCCTATGACAATGGTGAAGTATAAGAAGGGCATACAGATAAAACTTAATTTTTCTACTGGCTGTATAAATACATTTCTAAAAGTTTACAAAATCTAAAATGTTCTTGAATAGTAGAAGCATGCCTTCACAACTTCTCTGCAGAGAAATTGCCTCAAAGAAATACCAGTCTTCTGTTTTGACGGAATACACAAGTCTCCTCACTTCAAGTTCACTAGCTAAATGGTTACCTTTTTATAGTGAAGATTCAGCCTTTTGAGCACTGAGAAGATGCAAATGAGGTGTAAACTCATTAGAATTGCTGAATACCAAACTTTTGACTTCCGGTATCAGATGTAAACATAGTGTAGCCTTTACATCATTGTTAGGTGTTAATGGCTTGCAGCTCTGAATGATTAGTGTGAGACAGAACAAAAACATAACAGCAATTCAGACACCCTTCAAAGCAGTGGGTGCATCAGTGAGGATACAAAGTGTGTGACTAACTTCAATGAGCTTTTAAATTAAGCAAAACACTACACATATATTTGGGCCACAACAGCACAAGTCTCCTGCCTTTGATAAAAACTGTTGCTCACTGTTATGTATTTGTATCACATCTTGAAAGAGAAATAATAGGAAATGCACTACAGATTGCATGTCTGATAGTACAGCAGAGATAAGAAGAATGACCAGAATACAAAGAGAATGCAGAGCTGCATTTCTGCAAACATATTCATAAATACTTATGAGATCAATCCTTGTTCTAAATTAGATGTGTCCAACCTGCGGCCCGCAGGCCGCTTGTGGCCCTAAGAGCTCTTCCATGCAGCCCTCAACCTCTAACTGCAACATCGATGTACGCATGCCCCAAAACACTTTTTTTGTTTTGTGTTTTTTGCTCCCGTGACCTGTAATGCTAATGTCAGTGTGTGCATGCACCAAAGCACCCTTCTAGTTTTGTTTTTGAGCCAAAAAAGGGTCAGTGTGTTTACGCCATTATTTTGCACCGAACAATCAGTGTGTGTGTGTGTTCTCGCTGAAGAAGGACTCATGTATGGATTTGCCGCTGTTGCCTTTGAAAGGGACAGCAATTACCTGTGTTAATAGGTAAGTACGGAGTGAGTGCATGCATGAAAGCAGAATTGTGTGCGTGAAAGTAGAAGAAAAGTGTGTGTGTGTATGTGTGTATATGTGTGCATGACAGAGAGAGATGCATGCACAAAGAGGCTAACAATGATCAGTCTACCTACTGAACACAAACAAGTTAGCTCACAAATACATCATACATTAAGAGTACACTTTCATTAAATTGCGGCTTTCCTGACAGGGAGAGTGTTGTATTGAACATGAACTCATACCTCTTAACTGTATGGATTTTCAAAGAATGTCTGGATTTTTGCCTCATCTTCCAATTTGTGTCTTTTGCTTAGGAAATAAAAGTAGTCATCCAAGGTAATGCAGTTCCAGGGAGAAAGAATGAGACAGCAGCCTAGGGTGAATGAGTCAGTAGTGGACTGACTATGTGGGACTGTAGTATATAAAGTTGTATTGTTTTTTCAGACAAACAAAAAAGCACCTAGTACTGTTTTTTCATTGGTGGGTTGTAAGTAGTGGTAGATTGAACAACAGTAAGCATAGCTTTGGCTGATCATCAATACTGGCAAATCAAGTGGGCACAATGTCATTTTTTAAATGTTGGGGATTTTAGTGTGTATATGTGTGCTTATGTGCTGGGAGTGCTGCAACAGTAGACAGTTATTAAAGACATAGACTTACGGACTGTGGAGAATATGTTTCTTTGTTTCAAAACCTAATACTTGGGTACGCATGCCAGAAGTAGATTTTTTAAGACATAGCTTCTTGCCATTTACAGTGGATGGATATTTACATTTAATGGACAATGTAGTAGCGTGGGCCTGTGGGGTTCTGAAGGATGCCAAGTCTACCACTGCCAATGTCTTGTAAAGTGACCTGGAAATGGATATTGGGATGTTACTGAAAAATATAGTAAGTGGGCTTAGAAATATAGTTTAATTAAACAAAGTGTACTTTCATTTTACAGGCCATAATTTAATTTCTTTCAGGTAGTCCAGATACTGGTAGATTGTATACCATTAGATTAGGGAGAGCTGTCATTCTGGGGAAACGAGCAGCCCTAGTTTCAGTGAAAGCTCTGTGGTTGCTTGCAGGTAGGAAGTTGCAGGATGTTGATGCAATGTGTTATTTATTATTTTTAATGCATTTGTCATTTCATAGCATGGTTTTCTTGGATGCAAAAGAAGGCAGGACTGAATGAGCCATATAATATTTAACTGACAATGATGGGATAGAAAGATTATAAGTGATGTATAATGCTTGCAGCTACAGTTGTTTCAATGGTGTCTGTGATGCATAACTATTTATGGCCTTTGTCCCACTTTTATTTTTCGCTTTGTCCAAATTTCTTGCTCTAAGGTTGAGAGGTATGGTTCCATACTAAATCAGAAGTTGTATTTACCTTAGAAGACTTTTCGGCATAATTATGAAAAACAGAGCCTTTTTAATATCTCTGCTTATTTCCAGTATAAACTGCCATGTAACCTTGCAAATAACCTTCTTATTAAGCTACTTTACTTCTTTTGGAATTGACATAACTGCGGTGGTGGTGCTGCGGTAGCGCTGTCGCCTCACAGTAAGACGTTGTCCCGTTCGATTCTCAGCGAAAGTGTCTTCTGTCTGGAGACATGTGTGAATGGGCGTACCTTCGTTGAAGGTTGTGCATCAGGGCTGGCAACTCGGCACGTAAAAATCTACTGCCAATCATTAGCGGACCGGAGTTCTGCTGTGGTGACCCCTAACTGGGAAAAGCCGAAAGACACAACAACAACTTCTTTTGGAATTGACAGGTATGATTCATCTGTTCGGCCATAAGCATAGAGTACTAATGTGACTTTGATTTCTTGCAGCAGTCTGTGGTTTACATAATCACAATAACTTTTCTGTGTTTCTGGGTGTGTAATCAGTTTAACAGTTTTAAAGATGTTTTCCAAAAATAAATAAATATATAATAAATAAATAATCCTCTCGAGACTTTGAACTATTGACAAAGTCTGGGAATTTGTTTTTTTTTTTCAAAAGCAAAGGTCAGCATTACAGCTCAGTAAACTGTCAGTCTGTGAGTAACCACTGCACAAATTAAAATGTCTGAATGTCAAATGGCTTTAGATTGGAGGGAAGTTTATTTTTATTTATTTTATTTTATTTTACATTTGTTTACCAGGAAAGTCCCACTGGACACAGGTCCATTTTCAGCGAAGGCCAAGGAAGAAAAGCTCCAAAAATAACACAAAACAATATAATACAATACATGAGAGAGAGAGAGAGACAGCAAATTATGGATGTAGTACTCATACAATATGGCAGAGATTAATCTTGTAACAGTGAGAATCATTGAGGTACAGAATAAAAACACATTTGTTTTTTTACAGTTATAATTACAGCAAGGCAAATATCAATGAGTTAAGTTTTTAGGAGAAAGCTGTTTGTACATAGCTGAAGCTCTGAAACAATCTTTTGGTATGGATTAACCTGGGGATTGACACAAGTTATATGTTTACACCAGTATGTAGCATTATAGTTTATGGTTTTCTTATTGATTTACTTTTTGCCGAGCAGTTGTTTGTTGATTTATTGATGGTCCTTTTGGTGGTTGAAAATTACATGGATGAATCCATCTCTATTATGATTTTTTTTTCAGATATTTTGACTTCCATTCAGTTAGTTGGTGTTATGTGATTACTGAGGTTGCCTATTTTACAAGTAGAGGCATGTGTGTGTGTGTGTGTGTGTGTGTGTGTGTGTGTGTGTGTGTGTGTGTGTGTGTGTGTGTGTGTGTGTGTGTGTGTGTGTAAGAGAGAGAGAGATTTAATATGTGTACTGAATATAATTTTGCAAATGGAATTCTTAGTTAAACATGCCCCTCTTCTTGGGCAACTAGACTTGAGTAACCAATATTAGATCTTAGCCATCCAGCTGGGAAAGGTTAGTATGTGGATTTTCCATCTGGTTTGATGAAGGCTATGCTACTTACCCAAGGACTACATTTATGGCTATCCATCCAGCCATGGTGTTGCTGAACTATATTGTTTGATAATGAGAGGAGTTTTTTACAGAAGTTGGAGGTTTTTGTGTCAAGAACCTGTTCATAAAAAGTGACTTGTTTATGTTGCAGTGAAGGCTGTGGTCTTTGTAGTGAGCGTTTTAAGTATAACCAGTATTTCTGAGGTAGAGGACATCTCTTAAGGCAGGATCTTTCTTAGCCTGGAAAGCAAGCCAATGATGACATTTATAGGGGCCAGTGAGAGACAGAGGAAAGCAAGAAGCTTTTTAGTCTGTTTGGATAACTAAGTGAACTTAGTCATTTGACCTTTTATGTCAGAAATGGTTGTAGTCTTTCTTTTGGCAGGGTGTTTTGCTGAGGCACATGCCAAAAGGGGCATTGCACTCAATAATGGCTCTTGTAAAGGAAGAATACAGGGATGTTATGACTTTCTTATCCCTGGATGAGATACTCTTACTAATGAAGTGGGCCATGTAAAAAGCTTTCCTTACAATGGAGACAACGTGGTGGACAAACGTCAGGTTTCTATCAACCTGGGTGCCCAAGTGCCATATGACTTATTGCGTGCTTACAAGATTGTTATTAATCTGATAATTTGTGGGGACATCACTCTCCTCAAAGGGGATGATGATGCATTTTTGGCATTTAGCTTGAGGCCATATTTCTGGTACCAGTTATTTGTTTGGGTGAGACCCTCTTGTAGTTTATTCAGAATTGTTTTATTAAGTCAGTAATATGAATTCTTTACTTTATTGCAAATTTGTTGGATTATTTTTGTGGATTATAGTATTGTAGGACTGCTGATGTTGACATGTAGATGGACTGCCGGAATGGTTTTCCCAGTGAGAAATGCTAGTGCTGTAGTGAATATCTGTTTATTTGTAAAAAAAAAAATATATATATATATATATATATATATATATATATATATATATATATATATATATATATAAATATAGATATATTAACTAAGATGTTAGAGTTAACTGTTAGATTAGAGAATTAGAATTAGAATGAGAATTAGAATTTTAAGGCAAATATTAGGCATTTATTACATTTATTCATTGTTCAAATGCACCTACAGTACAGCCAGGAGGTTGACTGTGGTCTTCCGGAGCAACAAAAGAGTTAACTATATGATATATTTTATATGTGGCCCCAATACCATTTCTGTTCACTCAATGTGGCCCCAGCAAGCCAAAAGGTTGGACACCCCTGTTCTAAATATTATAGCCACACATGTACAACCAAATGAGAATTTCCAAGTGTATGAACTGTTAATACTGGATATGAAATGTGAATTGCTTGTATACACATGATTTGATTGTTGTAAAGCTGCATCTGTGAAATTTTTTTATTTGTTTTATTTGACATATGCAAAGAGAGATAAACACTACAACTGTGTTTTCAAAGTGCAATGGTCTGATGGTTCAAATTCAGAGCTAATTGCCAGCAGCCTTTACACCCCACCTATTTACCCTGTAACCAACACACCTCCATTCCTTTATTGTAACCCCTTTTACTAGCAATAACACCTTCCCTATTTCTAAACCAGCTAGCTCCCATATAGAATTACCTGCAATAGTATATCTGTCAACTAGGTGGTACCCTTATCCCATCCTTTATCTTCCGCTTATCCCTCTGTCTTCTACTTTCATTACATTACATTTCTTGTGTCCTAGAACTGCTTTTAATTCTATCTTACTTTACCCTTTACTTTAACTGTCTACACCCAGCTATTTCTCCTAGACTCTTTACTTATCTCTGCTCTTACCCACTCCTAACTTAAGTAACTTAACTTCAGTAGCCAGTATTGCTGATTGTTGTTCTTAAGCTGCTCCATTACTTGTCTATACCCACTCCGTTTGCCCTGCGGGCTCACTCCGCTCCCCTACCCTACCCCAATTTCCACCCACCACTAGTGATCCTACTCTTATACTACTTATTCACACCCCCTCCCTTTCCCACCAATCACAGGGAAGTATACCATTGGCCATCATACACCTATTCCCTCCTTCTCTAATCACTCCCTATCTCTCCCACCACTCCTTCCACCTCTCCCTATCCACACTCAGTATACTTCAGTGCCTACCACATAAAACCTAACAACTAACCCATCCGAATGTATAAACTACCCACCCCAGCCATTACAGCTGTTTCTCATACTCATACTTCTACCACCTCTAACTTTAGCCTACCTGCTTACCTCCTATGAACACCCATTATGTCCACACCTTCACTACCCCAATAAGCAAACTGCCTCTCCATCACTCCCTATCCTCACTAACCACATAAACATAACATCTACATCCAGCTATCTACTGGCAAAATATCATAGACTAGTCCACATAAGGCACAACTCTCTCAAAGCCAGAAGATCTCTAAATCTATACAGTAAATTCCCAAATCCTAGATGTCGTATACAACTCCTCTCATTAAAATATGGGGATATTCACCCAAACCCAGGCCCAACAATTGCTACTACCACACAACTCCTCAACCCCAATCCCTCTACTATTCATTCCTTTACCAAACCTCCAAACTCACTCTTTATAGCTCACCTTAATATACGTAGCATAAATAAAGTTACACAACTCCATGCTCTCTTGGAAGTATACTTCTTTGACATTCTATGTTTAACAGAAACTTGGTTAAAACCTGTAACTAAAGACAATTAAGTCATCCCATCCGGGTATATTATCTTGAGACTCGACCATGCAGCCAAAAAGGGCAGGGGGATAGCTATCCTATTTAAATCAGGGTTACAGATTACTACCTCTGACTATAAACCACCTCAAGACTCTAATGCTAAAATTCTAATTTCCAAACTTCAACTTAACACTTACAAATCCATTTATATCATCTGTATCTATGTACTTCCTGGCAATAACAGCACCACCTTAGAAGATATCTTTTGCTGGCTATCTCAAAACTTCCACAAAGAAATCATAATCCAAGGTGATTTTAACATTGATTGGAAGTGATGTAGCAGTAGCCACCCTACCACCCATATTAACCTATATGTTCTTTCTCAAACCATTACCTCCACTACCAGGATAACCAAGCCTAATAAGTAAGAAAGTACCTTAGATTGGATTCTCATAAATAATCATCCCCAGACATATGAAGTTGGAACCCTCCCTGATGATGTCAGTGACCACTCACTTACCTACATCATCAGGCATAAGACCAATTTACCTGTCCCAACCACATTCAGGACAATTTGGACCAAGAAAAACTTTAACCCTGATCTCTTCCAAACAAATTTAAAGCATGTGACTGGTCTCCCTTAAAATACCTCCCACTTGAGAAAGCTGTTAAATACTTTAATTCTAAATTCCTAGCCATACTAGACCACTGTGCACCAACCCAATCTATCAAAATTCGGACTAAATCTGCCCCATGGCTTTCAAAAGAAACCAAGCAAAAAATCCATCTTAGAAATAAATACTGGACTAAATGGTGAATGACATAAAACACTGTAGACCAACAAAACTTTAGTCAGCTGAGACAGGACACTAAAAAAGCTATACTGTCTGATAAAAGAAACTTCTACCTACAATTCCAGCAAACTCACCATAATAAACCACAAAAATTCTGGGCAAGTATTAACCAGCTACTACACCCTGGTCAATCCATTACACCAAACCCACAAGGCACAGACCAAGAGAATCCCAAGCAAACTGCCAATGCCTTCAATACCTTTTCCACTGAGGCTATTCAAATACTTGCTGATCAGCTATCACATCATAGCTTAACTATACCTACTTCTAACACAACCCCACCTCCTTCATTTCTTTTCCAACCAGTCCCAACAGCATATAGTCTTACCCTTATCCAAAAACTGAAACCATTGTCTCCCTCAGCAGACCAACTACCTGCTGAATATCTACAAAAAAGCAGACAAATCTATTGCCTATCCTATTTCCATTCTGATTAATAGAGCCATCAGTGAAGGACACATCCCAAAGATCTGGAAAATCTCCCACATTATCTCCCTTCATAAAGGAGGAAACTCTACCGAATTCTCTAACTACCGTCCCATAGTCCTACTTTCTCCTTTGGCAAAAATTATGGAAAAATGCATCCATAGGCAATTGCTTGACCACCTAATCCAAAATAACTTACGTTCCAGCTGTCAACATGGATTCAGACCTTTCCACAGCACTACCGCTGCCCTCCTTTCCTTTACTGACTGTATTAACAAAAGACGTAACTATAATATGCTTTCCTCTGCACTGTTCATCGATCTGTCCAAGGCATTTGATATGGTAAATCACCAGATACTTATAAATATCCTCAAATCCCTGTCACTAGATGCACTCACTATAAAATGGTTCCAGTCCTACTTAGATAATAGACAACAGGCTGTGCTATGGCATACTAATCTATCTACCCACCTACCCATTAACCTTGGTGTCCCTCAAGGGTCCATATCAGGACCTCTCCTTTTTTCAATTTTTATCAGTGACCTTCACCTAGTAATCCCCCAAGCTGCATGCATACAACACACAGATGATTCCACACTCATATGCTCAGCCACATCTACATCTGAACTTCAGTCCCTAACCTAAAAAGTGTTTAATACAGTAGAGCAATGGTTTACACAGTGCTGCCTCCTCTTGAACCCCCAAAAAACAAACCTCTTTCTCTTTACTCCTACTCGGAAGTCATCTCCAATAGATTTCACAGTAATATCCAATAATGGTACTCCCATATCTCCAGACCCAACTACCAAACTACTAGGAATCACCATAGACAACAACCTTAACTTCAACACCCATATCAATAATACATTAAAAACTGCAAACAGAAAACTAGGCTCTCTCTACAGGATCAAACCCTTCCTTTCTCCAACAGATAGAATAACTATTGCTCACACTCATCTAATCTCTACACTCCTCTATGCCTCACCCATATATACTAATCTATCTAAGAGTAACCTCAACAAAATGGAAAACTCCTACAATAACATTGCCAGATTTGCCACAGGCAACCCATTTAGGACCTACCATTGTTATAATCTAAAGCAGCTAGGATGGCTTGAGCTACAAAATCAGATTAAATTCCACCAACTGACCATTGTCCACAAGAACCTTTACCAACCTTCCAATACTCCAATACTATCTACCCTCATCATCCCCTATAACAATCTTAAAACCTTACGTTCATCACATAAACTTTTAGTAACTATTTGTAAATCTAACAACATGGCTCTCTTCTCTAACACTGTCGGAAAATCCTGGAACCTTCTTCCCAGTGAACTTTCATCACTGTCCTCTATATCACTTTTCAAAAACAAACTGAAATGTTTCCTCAGAACACACTGGCTATTCCCCTGTACTAAACCTGACTAATAAACTTGCTCTTCTAACTTGGTTCTTCCTACCCTCTACTTCTCATTAACAAGTCCTATTTTCCTTAATAACAGTGACACCTTTACCTTCTAGATAATGTTACTGACATATTCTCTGGATACCTAATGCATTTACATATTGTGACAATTTATTTTAAATAATTATACAATAAGCTACCTTCTTTGTTAAATTATGTATTGTACCTGCATTTTGCATTGTGTTATGAATTCTGCCCTCTTTGTTAATTCTGTATTGTTCCTGCATTGTTCATTGTGTTATGATTTTTGTGTTCTCAGAGCTTATATCTCTGGGCCTGTACTGAAAATGGACATATATCCAGTTAGACTAGCCCGGTCAACAAATGTAAAATAAAAATAAATACAAATAAATAAAAAAAAACATTTAATCTGTTTCACTTTTTTATCTTTTCTGTTTTTTTTAGGTGCTACCATTTGTGTAGTGTGTGGCTTACTGCAAACATAGCTTACTGCCTAAAAATTGAAAAGTGTAATGTCAGTTGCCTTATGAAGTGCAAATGCAAACACACTCAGTGGCATTACATGGCAGTCAGCAAAATGGATGGCAATGAGTGCAGAAATTCCACCTGTTTCCCAACTGTCTCTGTGGCACAAGCTGTAAATACGTTGAGCTGAAAAAGAGAGATCATAGGTAAAGCGGGGTAGGAGTCCCACAGTTGTTATTTTTACTGAGGGTCATAATGACAATTTACACAAGAAATATATGTTAGCTAGTGCCATTTCCATTTACGCGATGCCTACCTCTGTGCAAACACAGTTCACTACTTAAGCCAAAATGTGAGAATTAACTTTGTTTCACCTTCCTTCATGCAAACTGGCTCAACTGTGATATACGTCCATCAGCACTCTGGACAGTACCGAGTGTGGAAAATACACCTGTGTCCTAGCTTTCCTTGTGGTACCAGATATAAGTGCAGTGAGTTTATAGTTAGAGCACAGGTAAGCCAGGGTTCTTGTTCAGCACGGTCTGCTTTTTAGTAAGGGTGTCCCACTGCAATTATTCACTAAACTGTGATTATAAAGGTAATATTACATACCAAGAGCTATCTATAGCAGATTGCTTGAGCATACACATAATTTTGCTGGTATTATATGTATTATATATGTAACTGGTTTATCATGACAATGATGATTATGTAATAAAAATGCAGTTGCATACCTCTGATGGACACAGTAGTTTACTGTCAATCATCTACACTCCTCACATAATCCAAGTATAACTGTAAAACAGAATGTATTATGAGGTATGCACCACAAATCACAAATGTATTACTAAAGTAAAGCAAGTCCATTTGCAGTCTATTGTCAGATATTAGTCCTGCATTGTACATGAGAATGCATAAGCCAGGACTTTGTAATGTCATACACATGCGGGCTTAACTGAAGAATCTCACTATTCACTCTTTAAATTGTATATCTGCAATGACAATGATTGGCAAACACATTTTCTGTGGCAATGAGGAATAATCACCTATGTGGAAATGTATGCATTCATTTTTTTACATGGCTTTGAATCCCACATTGTGCAAATTACTTTTAACAGTATGTACGTCCCTACAAAATATGCGTCAAGTCATCCCATTGGTCCCTCCAAAGTCATGGCATAAAAGCCAAATCATTTAGCATCTCAGTGTTGACCACTGGAAAAGTGTGACCAGGTATAGCATCACACATGCCATAAATTAATGCTAAATGATACATTATCCTCGCTATTTCATAAACTCCTTCCCTCTTTGTTTGGCAAATTTTCTCTTCACTTACCATCACACAAATGTAAGTTGGCATGATTGTGTGTGTTTGCACACAGGTTGTAAAATGAGATATCACAAATTGACAGGAAAACACTTGTACTGTTGGAGAACCTTTGCAGACATGGCAGGAGATGGGAAGGATGGTGCCAAATTCAGGGCACAGAGGTGGGGTGTGAAGAAGTCAAAAATATTTGTTTCACTCCTCATGAAGTGCTACAGCCATAAGCTGCAGCAGGGGGACTATACTGGGTCTTAGTATAAGGCTAAGGCTTGCAACAGCCTAGCTAAGGTTGTTTCCAGTGTTACTGGCATACAATGCACTGGAGAGCAATGCAGTTACCATTACAGTGACCTGAAACAGGGCAAGCAGGCATAACTTCACCAGTGGCTGGATGAATTTAGAACTGCTGACATCCCAACGTTCTGTAAATATCCAGGCAAAGTGACTTAAAATGATATGGAATGGTGTAGATAGGTAAGACTGGTGTGCATAATGCTTTGGTGTCTTTTTTCTCTCATTCTTTACTTTATAGCTGCACAGGAAATCTCGGCAAACAGGGAAGTACATGCTGAGAGATTAGAGAGACTCAGACGTGAGGGATACAGTATGTACACAGCACAACTGAACATGCTTGTATTAAATATATTGGGATCCTATCGATCAGTAGCAACTTGAACATGCAGATCCTAACTGTAACAGCAAGCATGCATGCTTTTTTCTGTAGCTGTTGGTAAATGCATTAGGAACATGTAATACTGTAATGTGATTAGGTGGGTTAATTCCCACAAGTAACCTATACATTCACATTCAACAAGTATCATGATTACATTTTAATTGCATCAATATTGTCTTTAATGCCATGTTGTTAAGTTAAACTATATGGAATATGTGCATATTCCAAGGAATACTTGTAACAAGTCACAATAATGTCTGATTGGGAAAACACTATAGCTAATATAATAATAAAAGTATATTTATTGTAACAAAGCATGAATATGACATATACTGGTTCCAATCATCTCTTTTCTTTTTTGTCTAACCCCACCCATTCTCTCTCTCTCATGTATGTGTGTGTATGTGTGTGTGTGTGTGTGTGTGTGTGTGTGTGTGTGTGTGTGTGTGTGTGTGTGTGTGTGTGTGTGTGTGTGTGTGTGTGTGTGTGTGTGTGTGTGTGTGTGTGTGTGTGTGTGTGTGTGTGTGTGTGTGTGTGTGTGTGTGTGTGTGTGTGTGTGTGTGTGTGTGTGCTTGTGTGTGTGTGTTAACTGGAAATACACCATTCTAATGTCATACCTTTCTGCCAAGAAACCAAATGTTATTCAACAGAGAGGTTGGCCAACTGGTGTGGCTCAGCCTGCCAAACCTCCACCAACTTCCCAACCAAAACTTAGCACATCTGGGACACAACCTGTCAGGACTGCCTCCTCAGGCCCATGATCTACCTGGCCCATCCACATCATGCATTTCCATGGATTCTGGTGCATTGGCACCCTTCAGTAGTATTGGTGCATGCAGTGATTATGCCACCCACTAGGAGCTGCCAGGGATGGTGCATATTCATATTTTCCCTTAGAACTAGCCAGTCTTCTAGTTTTAGCACCCGAAACTGCTTCTTTTCTCTTGAACAAGCCAGTCTTCTAGTTTTAGGACTCAAAACTGTTTCTGTTCTCTTGAACTAGCCAGTCTTCTAGTTCTAGCACTTAAAACTGTTTCCTTGTGCTCAGCACTTGTCCAAATCTCGCTGCAAGCACTAAACAATCTAAAAATTACTGCAGCACTCAACTTTCCTCACTAATTTAGAGTATATCAGTGTCCAGTGCTTAAATTAATAACTAACCAGGCATGTCCAAGGGTAAGCTCCCGGTGTTTTCTCCTGTCCACCTGATGAATCTGGGCATCTTGGGGCAATGTAGCAATTGCCTCATGTACACTGCTAACCCTCTCCTCCTACCACCCGACACCACAACCTGTGAGAGATGCACTTATATAGGCAAACTGGAAGCCAAGCTCTCTCCAGCCAAGACTGGACTAGACAGTCAAGAGGAGAAGGTTAACACCACACTGCACTCAACACATAGCCCATCAAAACCTGCACCTCCCAAACCCACACATAGCAACACAAAACACACACCTACATTCATGGAGGTTCTCAATAAAAATCGGCCCAAACAACAGAGACCTCCAAAGCTGAAACACAAGCAACCACCCCCCCAACACTACCTGTATGACACATAGCCCACAAAATCAGTGTGCAACTCAACCTTGGCCCATAAGGCAAAACAACGTACCCAGCACACTAGTTATTGGCATTGGCAAATCTATAGTCAGGCACACTGACACTCCTCTCACCAGGATAAACAAGGAGAAAGTTATTGTCAGCTGTCTGTCGGGTGCCAGGATCCGCTATATAATGCACGCACTCAGGTCACTCAACAACAAGTACAAGTATGACTCTGTCATTGTCCATGTTGGAGTGAATGACCTGAGATGTACCTCACTTGACTACATGAAAGGAGACATGGAGGAGCTCTCTGACCATGTGGCTCAAGCAGGTATGACACTAGCCCTGAGTAGCATCCTGCCATCGCCCAGAATGATACCACAGTACAAAGACAAAATGATTGATTTCAACAATTGGCTAAGATTCTGGTGTCATTCCAGGGGGATCCAGTATCTGTCAGCCTAGGACGACATGATTGACAGACCATGATGCTTTGCCAGAGATGGCCTGCACCTGTTGCTGCTGAGATTCCAGATACTGGCTAAGGCTTTTGCCATTCCTATATTGACTTTTTAGGCAAGGCTCAAACATCAAATGCACCACCATAGTAGACATAAACAAGCAAAATCTAAGGGTAATGCTACTCAATGCTAGAAGTCTAAACCTCAAAATGCACACACTCATGGCTCTCCTTAAGATGGAGAACATTGACATCTGTGCAGTGATGGAGACGTGGTTTAAGGCTCCATTGAGCACCCCTGCATTACCAGGCTACAATTCTTACCACACCTTTCGGCCACCTAACCTAGACCGAAATACTAAAGGAGGAGGCGTGTCCATTTTCATAAAGGATATCCACACCTCCAGGCTAGTAGCTCAACATAATGCCTCCAAAATTATCCAAGTACAATTAACATTGGGCACGACTGCAATTCAGGTTATAGCGTGTTACAGATCCCCGCCATGCCCCAGGACACCCACTCCATGTTTCTCAATATACTGGATAATATTAAGGTACAGCCCAATACCCTAATTTTGGGAGATTTCAACTACCCCTTCATCAGCTGGGAAAACTACTCATGTACTAACTCATTTACCCAACGCTTTCTGGAATTCATCAATTACAATGTCCTGGACCAGCTTGTCCATACCCCTCACCAGGGGTAGCAACATCTTGGACCTGGTCATTACCAATATGGGTAACAGATTCTCCACACCAGAGGTCAACTCCTTGCTGGTCAGGTCCAACCCCAAGCTAATCACCCTGGACATCCACATCCTGCCCCCCACCCCCATTAAGGAAACCACCATAAAAAACTTCTCCAAAGCCAACGTCATGCTTCTTAAGTCAGAAGTGGCAATCTTCATTACACCCATACAGATGGAAAATAGTAACACGACTGCTGAATCATATACAAATGCACTGTAAAAACACATACACGAGAGCATGGACCATGCCATCCCCAACAGAACCAAGAAGCTAGTCTCCAGAAAAAAGAAACCAATCTGGTGGTCCCCTGCCAAATACAAGCTCTACAACAGAAGGAAGAAACTGTTGCAAAAAAGAGTAAAATCCCATGATTGCAGGAACTCCCTGGTCAACCTCAGCAAGAAGCTGAGATCCCTCATAAAATCCTCCAAATTTAGTTTCGAAAATAAAATTGCCATGGATTCTAAAGACAACCACAAAGCCTTCTACAGCTATGTCAAGAATCTCAATGGCAGCACTCAGATCTGCTCTGAATTACAACACAATGACACTACATTTACCGAATCAACTGATATTGCCAACATCCTGGCAGACAGGTTCAGTGTTAACTTCACCATCCCCCTCACCCCCTAAAGGGTTCATCCCCATACTGGATGATTGCAAAGCCCCTGAAATCATGGCCAGACAGGTAAAGACTGCACTCTACAAAGCCGAGAATACAGCATCCATGGGACCAGACAACATCCCAGGATGCGTTCTGCATGAACTACAGGACAAACTGGCATCCCACCTAAATATCATGTTCAACCATAGCCTCACTTCAGGATTTGTGCCTATGGAATGACATACAGCGATGGTTATCCCACTCCACAAGGGGTTGCCACCACAAACCCCGGGAACTACCGCCCCATTAGCCTGACAAGCTCAGTCTGCAAGGCCAAGGAACGCATGATCCAAGAGCTCACAAACAAAGACATTGGTAACCTCCAAACTCTGGTCCCCACTCAGTTTTGGTTTGTAAAGGGTAGATCATGCCTCCTGAACCTGAATGACTTCTTCGAAGCAGTCACTAGAGCCGTATATGAGGGTAAGGTTGTGCACACAGCCTTTCTTGACCTCACCAAGGCTTTCAACACCATCACCAATCTGGTATTATAGATAAACTCACTGGACTTGGCCTAAATCCCTATGTCACAAGATGGGTGGACAACTGGCTCACTGACAGATCCCACACAGTGAAAGTAGCCAACTCCGTTTTCCAAGATGGCCGCCAGATAGGAAGCACACATTTCTGCCAACTCTCAAATTATCAGTTAATCTATCCAAATCATCTGTGTTCACTTCATCGATTAAAGAATATAATTATCAAGATTCATTAGGGGAATACTAAACTTATTTTTCTGATCTTCAGTTTTTGCACAAAAAGGAAGAAAAAGAAAGAAACTTACTTGGAAGTAGTAGTCCCTCTGTCTGGTGGCACAGTAGTGATCCAGGTTACATGTGTTTTGGTTGTTTTTTATGTGTCTCGGCCTTTCAGTTTTTCAATTTGCCTAACCAAATAAACAAAGGATTTTCTTTCAAATCAAAATGGAACAGATGGATCAACAAACTACTAAATCTTGATTCTCTCAAATTAATTCTCCAGAAAAAGAACTCTCCTCAAAAAGGCAAAAAACGAATAAATCACAATCTGAAGCAACTAAACAGACTCAAAAAGCTAAAAGTGAACAGCCATTCACACCTGAAGACCTCAAAGAAGCTCTTGTCCCTCTTCAGTCTGAAATACAAGCTTTCTCAACAAAGTTAACAGCTTTCGGAAGTAATCTGGAACAAATGACAGCAAGAATAGAGCAAAATGAAGGGAAAATTCTGGATAATGAACTGAAAATACAAAATCTACAGAAAGAGGCCTCAGAAAGAGACAACATCATCACAGAAATGAAACAGAAAATTATTGACTTAGAAGCGAGAGCCAGACAAAATAACATCTTAATTAGAGGAATACCAGAGAAGTACGACCAAACACAGCTTCAAGGAATTGCAAAAGAAATCATTGACAAAATAATAGAAAGTAAAGACACAGCTAAAAAGATAGAAATAGAGAGAATTCACAGAGCTCTTAGAAAATCCCAAACATCTGATACCCCAAGGCAAGTTTATGCTAGAATTCTGAATGCAGATTATGCTCAATCTATAATAATGAATGCAAAGAAAAAGAAAACCATCACTTGGAACGGGTATAAAATAATTGTAGCACAAGACCTTCCACTCCCAATTAAGCAATCAAGACAAGTTTTATCACCCTTTTGCAGCTACCTGATAAACAGGAACATTAAATTTCAAATGAAGTACCCGGCAGTCCTTTGTTTCCAATATAACAACGTGAATTATGCAATAAAATTTGCGCAGGAAGCTAAATCCACATTTGTTGCTGCTTTCAAAGAATTACCTGCAAATATGCTGTAATATCATCTTAACAGTGACTCTTGCCCAGCGTTGATCACCCAACACACTTTGGTGCTGCAGTAAGTCTTCCAATATCTCAAGGAATAAGTTTAGGCCCTAATCTTTCTTTTAGGGTCCTAAAATTCCATGTTTGGGCCTAAACCACACTCTCAAGCTTCAATCCCTGTACCTTGACCTCGCAAACACATCCGAGTCAAGTGGAAGGAAGAAGGGAGTTGGGGAAGAAAAAGAGAAGGGTAAAGGAAATAGAAAAGCAATGCAAGAATCCGAATAAATTTTTAACAAGCATGCATACATCCCTTGACTCGGTGAAACAAAATAGTGAAATACTATCTTATAAGTTGCATTCCAAGCATCTTGGCTAGTAAAACAGTTTATCAATAAGTTTTAATGCTGTCCATCTCTTCCACAGTGTTAATCTTTATACAGCACCTTTCAGAACAACAACAGCTCACCCGGATGCTTAAGTGTTGTATAGATCTTAAATATGATCAGAACCACTGTTTTAGAATAGACTCTCTGTCAAAAGCATCAAATAATCACCTCAATATTCAGCTATCCTGGTTAGTGACTCAATATAACAGTCAGAACCTCAGTATAACATCTAAACACACGTACCTATCCTGAGTGGCTTGCTATCCCCTCCCTACTCGAATCTTGTTATGTGCTCAAGCGGAGCCAAGACATCAAGCTACCAAAGTTCCTACACATGCGTACGAAGGATTTCATCCTCAAGTCGATCCATTTTCTCTACATCAGGAAGAATAGAGTTTCACACACTGACTACAATTTACATCACCTATAGCTGTTATTTCGAGCATATTAAAGAAACGAATGAACCTGTAACTTGGCTCACTTCATTATGAGATGGTTCATGCTTTTGATCCTGTAACCGACCACAGACACTGGTAGTATTTTTGTCAAATTTAACAAGTTGCGCTTACCTGAATCTCCGTGCCTCTCTACCAAGCTTGGTTAATCTGCAAGTTTAACCCTGTTTTCAAAGAGGCGTGGCTGGAACTATCTGTTTAAGGATTCCCACTTCAACAAGCGCAGATCAAGTAATGCATTGTAGAGAGTAAAGCAACTTTTGAAAGAGTCCTGCAGATGGTCGCACAAGCAATCATATCCCCCATTTTCTGCTTTCCACTAACTTAAAAAATGTGTGAACATTTTATTGGTCTTTAGTTACAGTTGATCTTTGTTTTGATGACTTCACTAAAACTAGTAGTCATTCCAAGTTCCGAGTTACCATATGAATCAATATTCTTTACCTGGGAACCAAGCATTGGTAAAATAGCCCAGGGCGATGTCTCGTTTGGTTAAAGTTTGATCTCATGGCTGGGGCTTGAGGGGGCATGACACACTCAGTAGTATAACCGCTTTTATGTAGTGTGGTTGCCAAATCATGGATAGTTGATAGAAAGCATTTCTGAGGCTTGAACATAATTAGAATGATGCTTTTGTAATTGTTTTGCACCATTTACACACACACACACACACACACACACACACACACACACACACACACACACACACACACACACACACACACACACACACACACACACACACACACACACACACACACACACACACACACACACACACTCTTACATGCATAATCTCACACACACACATACACACATATAATCGCATACACGCACACACACACACTCATACACACACATTCACCTGTATACATGTACATACACACATCCACACACAACTACATGTCCTTGAAAGGACATACTGATAATCATTGAATTAGTATCCTATATTTAAATCCTGGTTAACTTCCTCATATAAATCTATAAATCTGTTTTATGTCGTTAGCAGACATTAGGATTATTTGTGTTAATAATAGTTGTTTTTTTCTTTCTAACAAACACCACAAAAGGTTAAACAACTCAGTCTCTCACAAAGAAGACCTACAGTTTCTAATAGGAGACAAGTCATTATGTTCCAACACAACAAGAATTAGGATGTTGGCATGTTATATCATTATTGTGTAAAGGATTCCTACTAAAGTACAATTGTCTATTAAGACTTTGGAGAAGAAACCTTGAGACGGTAACCAGGTTCAGCAAGATCTCCTGCTTTCTTGGTAGCAAAAGATGGTAATGTAACATGAGGTTATAGTGAACTCTCCGGTTACCTAACTCCAATACCACAGTAATACAAACATAAGCTCACATATGTAAAAATATCTTTAACTGTAGGCTCCTTCATGGGGTATAATTATATCTGAGGATCTACTTGACTCTGAGTGAATGCTATCATGAAGCAGATACTTTCGGATATATTTGGATGAATATAAGGGATAAAGTTAGGATACTGCACGGTTCTATGTCTTGCTCTCATATATAATAGTAGGAACCATGAATTTATTTGTAAAAACTAGTCGGGTTTTAACACTAAGAAATACTTGACGCTAGTAGAGGAGGCTCTTAATTGTTAAAGGAAAAGGAAGAATAGCAGTAGGGGATGTGTATTGAAATATTCATTACAGAAATTTTGTACATTTATCGCCTTAAAGAGCTCTGAGCTCATATTAGAATGGCTTAGCTAGTTGTTATATAGGAAAACTACATTTTTATCTGGATATTAGATTGACCCAAGGTCTAAATATCACATCTTGAACGGTATGATCCTCTCTATCAAGGAAGTCACCACGACTAATACATAACATATATTTATAACAGGCACAAAAGATATGAAAGTGCTTGAAGTCTGTTGGATCGTAGAATGAAAATAGGTTATTGTATTATAGTTTGGTTTATAAATACGTTTTTATTACCTCATACAGACAAAAGGAGCTTAGTGGTTAGGCATGGGAGGGCTCTGTGGGGGGATGGTTGTCACTCATGGTTTCTTTTTATCTTATTAGCACTTTTCACAGTATTCTTATCACACTATATACCCGAGCATTCCTTTCACACTCATACCAGATTTAAAACTTAGTTGAAGTTTTTCAATTTCACAAATCCAAATAGTAACAATTAAATGAAGAGAAAATGATATCACTGGAATCATGGAACGTTAAAGGTCTCCAGAATATTAAAAAAGAAAGTTAATCCTACATTTATTATTCAAATCAGATGCTGAAGTAATGCTTATTCAGGAAACGCACGTCAAACTCTCAATGGATAAATGAAACAAAACGGAAATGGATAAAATCAATTATAGCTGCTGGTAAAGATAATGCTTCTAAGGGTGTTGCTATAATAGTTAAGAACTCCTTTAAAGGCATTATAATTTCTAGTGAATATGACCAAAATGGAAGGTGGTATTTAGTTTGCTCCCTCCCTTCTTTTAATAGAAATATTTTAATACTCAACGTTTATGCCCCTTGCCTGCACCAAATGGAGTTCCTCTATGAGATTTATTCAATTCTAGGTAAATTTCCAAATAACTTATATTTAATTGGAGGGGATTGGAATATGACTCTCAGACCCGAGCTAGATAGATCAAATAAGGATAATAAGCAGTCTATCACCCTAACAAATCTTATAAACAATTTATTGGAAGACTTTAGTTTATTAGACCCTTTCAAACTCTTTAGACACGACTCTAGAATCAGCAAGTATACCTTCTTTTCCACTCCACATAGCTCATGGTCCAGAATAGATTTCTTCCTAATCTCATCATATTTTAGAAAGTTTGACATAAAATTTCATACTGATCCCAGAACCATATCTGATCATGCAAAAATCAAATTAAATATAAACGAGATCCAACTAAACACTGATATGCATTGTAGCAAAACCTGGTCCTTAAATCATAACTTATTGAATAACAAAGAGATATGTCAGGCAATAAGGGAAATGCTTAGTCAAACCAACAATAACTTAGAAACAGTAAATATCCCCTTGGACTTACAATGGGCAGCAACTAAGGCAACTCTTAGAGGTATTCTAATACAATAGGCTGCAATACTCAGAAAGCAAGATAAAGCCAAGGTTGAAAGTCTAGAACATAATTTAAAAAAACTCGAATCACAATTGCAACTTACTCCAGATCCGTCTCTAGAAAAGCAGATCACTTCTATTCAAAAACAAATACAAGAAATCCATATGAACCAACTTTCCCTCACTGAAATAAAACTCTTACAAAAATACTCAGAATGGGCCCAAACCCCATCTAAAATCTTAGCCAGAATAATCAAAGTAATACCACCCTCTTCAACAATAAAACAAATTATATATAAAGGGAATTCTTTCAATTCAGATGAAGAAATCATAAAAATTTTCGAAGCGATCTATCAGGAGATTTATGGACCGCATCCTGGGGAAGATGAAATAGGAATTAAAAATTATCTAGATGACTTGCATTTCCCACAAATAACAAACATGCAGAGAGATTATCTTAAATCAACAATAACTTCTGAAGAAATTTTCTTAGCTATTAACAAATTAAAATCAGGTAAATCCCCAGGCCCGGATGGATATACAGCAGAATTCTATAAATCATTCCTGAAACAACTAGTTCCAATCTTACTCAAAGTTTACAATCATATAATAGTCTTTGGAATTTCTGACCTATACATAAATAACTCTAAAACGATCCTTATACCAAAAACAATCATACCTGGTAATGATCCTAACGACTATCGCCCAATAACAATAATCAATCTAGACATAAAAATACTAGCAATAATATTGGCCCAAAGACTTAATAAAGTATTACCCTCCATCATATCCGAAGAACAACTAGGTTTTATGAAAGGCAGACAAGTTTGGGATAATACATTATCAACAGAAGCTATAATAAATATGACAATTAAAGACTCTTCACCGAAGTATGCCCTCTCTGTAGATGCCCAAAAAGCCTTTGACAGAGTCAACCTAAAGTTCTTATTTAAAGTTCTAGAATGCTTTGCTTTACCCGTGGAATTTATTAATATGATTAAAGTTCTATATAACAAGGCCACAACTACTCTTCGCATAAACAAAAGGAACTCTTGCCCTATACATATAATAAATGGAACCAGACAAGGATGCCCACTTTCTCCATATCTATTCAATCTCTACTTAGAAGCTCTCCTCTTAAAGTTAAGTCAAAAAACATATAATCACTCTGTTTATGTTTCAAAGATACTAACCAAATTTACAGCTTATGCTGATGACCTCAATATATTTTTCCAATACCCTTCCACTGATCTGATCAAAATTTTAAATTCTATCGACAAATTCTCAGAATTATCTAATTATGTTATGAACAAAAGTAAATCAAAATTTTTTCCATTAAATCCTTTAAGCCATAAGGAGATTTTCTTTCCAGACTCTAAAGTTAAAACAGAATACTCACTCAAATATCTAGGGGTCACTTTTTTGCATCCACAAAGGGAGATACCCAAAGAAAATTTGTACGTGGTCTGGACAAAAATCACAAAAGACCTGACTAGATGGGAAAAATTAAACCTATCTCTCCTTTCCAAAGCATCAATCATAAAAATGAATATTCTTCCAAAAATCCTGTATCAAATTCAAGCCATTAGTCAATTCATGACTAATAAATTCTTTGCCAAATTGGAAATAACATTAAGTAAATTTTTGTGGCATCTGAAGAATGTGCGAATTAGCTACAAAAAACTTGCATTACCTAAAAGAAAAGGTGGCTTGAATCTCTCTGATTTCCAGACATACTATCATATCATTCAGGCTAATCATATCATTCGCCTAATTCATTATGACTCACATGAAACCTCTTGGTTCCCTCTTTGGATAAAAATTTATTACCATTACTTGGCCACTTTCAATGTCAATCCAAAAGCTCTCCCCTTTCTTAGCAGGGAAAGTCTAAGAAAACTCAATATCCATCCGATAATAATTAATAAGATTTTAAGTTTTCAAATCTTCTCTTTGCTAAATATAAAGAATTCCCTAACTATGGCACAACCTATACATAAGAACCCTGAAATCAAGTTAAATAATAAGATGATAAATCTAGAAAAGTACCCAATTATTAAAAAAAGCACAATTTGGGATTTTTATCAAATAAAAGATAAATCTCTAGATGCTGCCATTGAACACCTGGGGGCAAACAAAAAATATCGTCTGATAATCAAACAAATAAGGTATCTAGTTAGCATAAAAACTTCAGGAATCACCGTTAATCAACAAGAATTTCAGGTTTATCAATAAATTGTCTCTTGTTTACTACTAAAAACTAAAATGCTTTCAAACACCTACAATCTAATCAAGAGACACAAGGTCCAAAACGAAATTGTATTTTCAAATTACTGGATGTCTAAAAATGTAAATATTTCAGAAGAACAAAAAATAGCAGCGATAGATATAACCACAAAACTCACACCCTATAAAATCTAATTTATACCCAAATCATGATTAATAACAATGCCTATCATATGCCATCCTTTCTAAATAAAATTAACCCTAACTTTTCACCTTTCTGCCCCTTCTGTCCCAACACAATTGCTGACACTCTTCACATTTTCTGGTCTTGCAAAGCTGTCCATAAACTTTGGTGTTCTCTGAGAGTGAATTTGGAGAAATCAGGCTATATGAAATCTACCCTCTCATGGGAAATGGCTATCCTAAACATTTTCCCCAGTACATATACACTAGAATCCAAACATCTCATAGTAACGGTAAGTGCACTGATTAAATCCTATATCACTCTTAACTGGCTTAATAGAGCTAATATTTCTTGGACAGAATTTAAAAATGTAGCATTCAAGTATGTAATGGCTATCAAATTAAAAACTATAAGTAAAAAGAAAGTGTCCTATTTTAGGAAATATTGGGGAATCCTTACTGAATTAATATCCTAAACCTGTGGTTAAATTATTATATAATGCTACACTCCACTTCTTTACTTCTCCATTATATTAACTCATAGATAATCATACCTCAAGATTATAATTTGGGTTAGCATACAATATAGTTTAAAAATAAGGAATGTTCTACTAGATAATTCATTGATCATAAACATGGCTTCATTCAGAATAATATTTATTTACATGATATTTTAATGAGTGGCAACCGGTGTATATATGTGTATATAATGTAAACAGTTTTAAGATAGACGTAGTATAGGATTAAGAATTATCTGTTATGCACCAAGTTTAGTCTAATTCCATTGCTATTAAGTAAGATATTATAAGAGAAGGGACTTTGAATTGTTGTGACTAGGTTGTTATCTTGTGTTCCAATACTAGTTTATTTTTTATGTAACCTTGACTTTAGGTAACTCTGTTGCTATTCTGTATACTTTATGTACTAACCCGTGGTGTATAATAAGTGCAATTTCATTTGTTTTCTTGAAAATGAAATAAAAAATCAATTTTGAAAAAAAAAAAAAAGAAAGTAGCCAACTCCAAATCTGACTTCAGACCGGTGACAAGCAGAGTACCACAGGGCTCGGTCCTGTGTCCTCTCCTGTTTGATATCTTCTTCTCTGAAGTCCAGGCTAATACAGCTGGTCTCTGGCTAATGAAATTTGCAGACGACTGCAAACTAGGAGCCATAATTGATTCATCTAAGGATGTGGACATTCTACAAAGAGGCTTCACTGAGACAGATGCTTGGTGTCAAAGTCATGGCCTAAAGCTCAATGCCAAGAAGTGCATTGTCATCCCCTTTGGGAAAAATACCATACCCATGAACTACCACATAGGTGGTAGCCTACTAAACACTGAAAGTGTGATAGACCTGGAGACACAGGTGGATAGTAGTCTCTCCTTTAATAATCACATCACCACAGTAGTCAGGAAATCCTTCTATGTGGCACACTTCATCACAAAGGGGTTCCCCTCCAGAAAAAGAGAGGTCATTATTCCTCTCTACTCATCCCTTATTACACCCATCATAAAGTATAACGCCCTGTTTAGCATGTACCTTGCAAGACATCTGCAACAGTTGGAAAGGCCACAGAAATACCTCACTAAGAGGATTACTGGCCTCAAACAGATGCCATATGCTGACCGCCTCAAAAAACTCCAGCTCTACTCCATTGCATATTGCCTACTCTGAGGTGACCTCTGCCTAATGTACAAAGCCATGTCTAACCCAGACCTGATGGATATGCTACACTTAAAGAAATCCCAATCTCTCTGAGCCACATGCTCCAGGGACCTAAACCTTGTCACTATAATAAACAGAACATGCTGGAGGGATAGATTCCTGTCCAGAGACTTCCCTTGCTCTGGAATAGGCTGCCCATTCATGTCAAGCAAAGCTTCTCATTGGCCCTCTTTAAGAGAAATCTTGACAATTGGATGGGAAATAGGAAATTCACTCCGGGGATCACTGCTGTGGCTGTGCTCGACAGGGGCACAGGAAAATAATTTTCTTGGGTGGCAAATGCCAGGGAACCTCATTTGGCCAAGCTTGCATAGGGCCTAGGGCCAATAGCCTAGTACTTCCCTATGAACCTATGAACTGGTTTTGCCATAGCCATGCATTAGTGCACAATGCACACCTTCACGCAATTATGCTTTAAAGAAGAGAGATGGGAAAGACAGGAAAGTGGTGAAATGGGGAGAAAGCAAGGGGAAGAACAAAGTGAAAGAAAGGCAGGAATGTGCAAGGAGGATGTAGAAATCAACTATATCTATCCATTTCTTCAAGAATAAAACATGAACATATATGCACACATTTTTCTGAATTTGGACTGTCACCTGCAGAGAGAGGGGTGACCACAAAACAATCTATTGTATAGGGAATTTGACTAAATCATGTGTTTCATGAAGACACATGTGCAAAATGGAGAGCTATGTATGGGACAATTTATTTTTTTATTTTTTGTAATTGTTGGACAAAGCCCTTTTTTGAGAGAGACAGAGAGAGAGGAATGTTGGGGAAGGGATGTAGAAATGTCTGGATGAGGTAAGTTGGGCAGGTGAGGAAGCAACTTGCAGACAGACAAGACAAACAAGACAAGAGACAGGGATGGTGAAGGACACATGAGATGGGTGAACACCATGGTTGGGGTGAGGATGGAGACATTATGAACCCATGGACATCAAGTTGGGTGCAAGTGAGAATCCAGTAATCAGCCACTGGACTGTCATCACTGTCACCTCTCTGTGCCAATGGCTGCAGTGTCTAATGTATGTGTCTCCTTGTGTTATTTTATACAATGATAGAGAGCAGTGCTGCCATCTGGTGTAGACATGCACCCACAGTGTGGCGCATAATCTTATGCACCATCCCTGGCAGTTCCTGTTGGGTGGTAAGCTCACCATCTCCACCACTGCTCCTGGTTAATACAGGGGCAGCAGAAAGGGGTGCTACCAGGTTCTGCACCAGATGTGCTGGGCAGAGGTGCTGTAGCCAGTGGAGTGGTGGCAGACAGATCCCATGGGACAGGCCTACCCTGCTGTGTTGTGGGGAAGAAAAAAATAAAAAAATGAAAAAACAAAACAAAAAGATAAAAGGGTTGGGGTGAGAGAGAAAAAAGGGAGAGCATTAGTAACTTCATATGTGACATACAAAGCATTGATACAAGTCTTTGACTGTATTCTATTACCTTTGTTTTTAACAGTACCAGCTCCTAACAAATACCTTTGTTTACTGTTAAGACTAACCAGCTCTTAACAGATGCACAATA
Organism: Protopterus annectens; assembly: GCF_019279795.1. Lineage (NCBI taxonomy): Eukaryota > Metazoa > Chordata > Ceratodontiformes > Protopteridae > Protopterus > Protopterus annectens. The sequence goes on from NC_056749.1 coordinate 835,902,694, forward strand.
TATTACAGATTGCAATACGCAGTTTACTATCAATAAGTTGAACGTTGGTTCAACAAATGCGGAAAGTCGAACGGCAGGTAATCGACTCTTGAGTTGCTGAACATTAGGAGATCAAGAGTACATATCAGCAAATGCAAGTGTGCATTCGTTGATATGCACTTGATGTCATGAGTAGAGTCACGGTACAGAGTGGAAAGGGAAATGTATCCCTTTCCTCACTGTAGTGCGATCTCAGAGTTAGAATATTTAATTTGCAGGGGGTGTGGGGGTGCAGCCCCCTACATGGGGGTGCAGGGGGACTTGCCTCTCTGCTAAAACATGAATGACAGTGTAGGTGTTTAACATGCGTGTGCACCTACACTGCCATCACTGTCAAATTTCAACATTAATGTCAAATCTGTTGATCGCATTCAACAGATTCAACATTTTAAACTACTTAGTATGCCGGAAGTCTGACATCAGTTTTGCAGTATCAAGTGTTCAGTGTTCTGAACTTTGATATGTCGATTGTAAACTGCAAAACACAATCCTTGATGTTTGCATACATTACATATATTCATGTTCCAATTATAAATTACAGTTTACAGCAAAGTGGTGATCACACTGCTTTACAGCTCTGACATTACATTGCAATATCAATGAAAACTTAACAGTAATGTATATTTGGGAAGTGTGGATTTTGAAGGCAAAACCTGTGACTACTCTGTAATAGTGAACTGCTGTTTTGCCCTCCAGAGTAATGTATGCATACTTTTGTATTAGAGTTGAGAAATTAATGTTCAATTTGATACAACTGCATAATTAACCAATAAATGTGTCGTACCTTTTAATGCTAAAATAACCCTACTGTTGGGATGCATACATATCACATGCATGTCACATCAGTGCCAATCTAGCAGCATGGGTTTGCACATTCAGTTATCGGTCTGTGATGGCTGTGGAAAAAAAGAACAGAATACCATTAAACATGCCAGTCCAGCTTTTAACTCTGACAAGTAGTCTCTGTAAGTGATACTTACACATCTGTGGGGTACCTCCTGTCCTACATTCCTCGAGCCAATTGTGGAGGATATCTCTCTTCCGCATCTTGAGGTCTCTGTAGTGATTTCTACATTGTTCACTAGTGCAGGGAATACCGGTAGCACTGGTCAAAGCCCAGGCCAGTCTATTCCATGCCCCTGCCTTGTAATCTGAGCCATTTTAATCCCTCTGCAACAGCCTGGGCTCATGTTCACTCACTAGGAGTTCAACAATTAATTACTTTGGCCTCCTGGAAACCCCATTTTTGAGCATGGAATCTCAAAAGCTCTCCAGAAATGCCTGCCATGCCTATCACAGATCAAGACCAATGTAGAATGATGCTTTCCCACCAATTGCAGGTATCATACTTACTAGCAGTGCACACTTTCTGGATTTCCAACATTTGAAAGTGTTGTGCAGCACTTACCATCACGAAAATACATTGAGCGACAGTACACACTGCCAAGAAATCTGTTTCTGTGATGGCCAATACTATTAATTGAATGTATCCGGTGTATGTTTGTGGCTGTCTGGGTACTCTCTGCTACCTGGGTGGCTCACTTGTCCAGTTTGTACACTCCTGCTCTATGCAAAAAATGAGATGTGCATAGCCAAAGCTGCTTGTACTAAGCGGTGCATCGTGCAAACAGTGGCCCTCCCACAAAATGTTAAAAAGTATAAAAAATAGCAAATTAGTTGAAATGTGGAAAATCAATCTATGACATACACAGTATAAACTGCTAATATACATGAGATATGACTACATGGGTCTGGATCCCAACCCTCACTGCAATACACCACCAGAAGCAGGGGAGACTTATCTTTGCCCCACAAACAGTTTTCAGCAAATACATGATATAATTCCTCACACAACCAAGTGCAACTGAATGTACACTGATATCAAGACATGACGTGTTATTTATATATATATCATATTATTATATATGGATTCTATGTAGTATATTTAGATGTAGTGGACTTAGTGATCACACAACCTGCTATGATTATTCCCTACAGATATACAGTTGTGTCCTACCTTTCTGTTTTTCTTGGTCATTCATCAGTTATCTGGCCAGTACTTCGAGACATGCAGTGTGTGTGAGCCAGTCTATATAATTTACCTTAAAATGTGTATGGATATTAACTGAGAACACTATGGTATGCAGCTGCCATCAAATTAATGGCAGGTTGGATGGCACAAACAAACACAGACTGCTACTTTGGGGGGTTGGTGAGCAACGTTGGGTTCCTGTTATGGTACATGCAAAGGTATAAAGTTCTTTTGAAGGGGTGGACCCAGGTTGAGCTACTGTTATGGCAGAAACAAGGATATATTGCTGTTGTTACTCTCCTTGTCTTGCATTCTGCTGGTTTAAACTTATGAGGGTGCTGAAGTTGGAAACTGCTATGTGTCTAATTTACTTTCAAACGTCTGTCTGTTTTGATTTCCCATTACAAATGGATGGTGCAAAACTGAAGCCATGTAGTGATCATCATTACTTTGGGGAGGTATCAATGTGTGAATCTTTAAGACCCGAGATCTACTACTTGCTAATGGACACATACAAGTCAAATCACTCTCTGCTGTCACATGTGATATTAACTTCTGTACAAATCTCCCACATTGTAGTTGCTTACTGTACCAAGTGATACAATACATGGACATGTCATAATATTATTATACAATACAGTACATGTGCAGAACTTATCTTGTAAATGCAGCAGTTACCACAGTGTTCGCTCAGGGCTGACTGTGATGCAAGCAGTACATGCCAATACATGGAGAGGTAAAGGCTGTGGCTCTGAGGTGAAGCCTGCAGAGATCACAGGGTACTTGTATTGTGTCCTTGTCTACCCTGCAGTACTTTACAATGTTCATTTTGTATATGTTGTGATAAGTTAAATGTGGCCTAAAACCTCTTCTCCATCTCAGCCTAGACCTATTGGCAGTGGCAGCAGCATTGCCTGCAGCCTGTAGCACATACAAACGGAGTTATGCAGCAGCAGCAGCGCCTAACATTCTTTCTGTGCAGACTTTGTGTCTGTACTCCACTATTTTTGAAATCTACAGGAAAAAACAGCATGGAGTCTACATTGTTGCTTTATAACTTGTTAAATAGCTGCACCAGATTGGTTGATTAGCATGTAATTCAGCTGCTTATGCTGTAATTAGCACTCTGAAACAGAGGCTAAAACAGATGAAATCCATTAATAATCTACTCCGTTATAAAAAGCTAGCCAAACTGATAGTGAGGACACTTGCTATTTGTTTGCAGGACTTCAAAAATATATATATTTCCAAAGATATCTTTACAGAGGAGTATAGAACTCCAGCAGGTATGATGTGATTTTGTCACCTACATACTGCACATGTTGGAATATATTAATGAATAATGTGAAGCAAAGCCTTTTACACTGTTATCTATATGCATTAGTTAGAAGTGTACTGATGACATGGCCATATTTGTCAAGCCACTTTAGAGGTACAAATGATTGACAATACATGAAAATAGAAAGGTGTTTGAAACATATGTACAAATGTTTCAGAGACTGGTCCTTTGAATGCATGTTTACCATTTCATCTTGTGTTTTATTAGCAAAAGGGTTCATGTACCTGTTCTTTAGTGGGTTGTGGGGGGGCAAAGAGAAGTTGCTGCTATGTCACAAACTAGAATGGACTGTTCTTTTAGGGGGGAGCACAGATGAGTTATTGCTATGGCACATACAAGGATATGTTGCTCTTGACACTCTCCTTGTTTTACATCCTGCCTGTTGTTAGTATTTCAAATCTGTACACTGTTTTATGTTTATCCAGTGGGTACTACTGACTGCCTACCATAGCTGTTTTATCTGGTAACAGTTACTTTGTAGTTATGTGATAGTTATGTATATTATCATTCTGTTGTCTTTTACGACTGAAAAATGTAATTGAGGTGCAGACCCCCTTCAGTGAGGCTGAGAATACCATTATTGTGGATGTGCTCTGTCAACATGGTGCTTTTCTTCTCGGAAGGGGTCATCCCAATATGCCAGAGAGGCTGAGACTATGGCAGCAGATCATTGCAAACATAAATGTCGTGGGTGACCATGGCCATACTTATGAGCTAGGTGCACCACAGGGCCACTGACATGTTAACATCTGCATGGGGACATGCAGCTGCTGTTGCCCAAGACCAGAGGATAACCAGTTGTGGGCCTGCTGCAGAATCACCTCTCACCCACAATAAGGAATTCTTCTCACTCCCAATGAGGAATTCTTGGTGAATCTTCTACAGCAGGGCAACTCACAGCACAGTGGCCCACAATATGTGATTGATGTGGGTGCCCCTCCTTCTCAGTTCTAGAAAAGTTTCCAGGTAGGCTTTGAATACAGTTGCATAGTAAAACAATTGAAATAAAAGTTGTGTCACATGTGTTTTTTTTTGGGGGGGGGGAGTTAAAGATTAGTACAGTGATAAGCTCAGTTTGGAGTTAGCCACATTCTTGTTGAATTAACACTCCACGCAGATTGAAATGAGTACATGTAGTACTCCCTGTCTTACTGTTAAATGTGATGTTGTTGGCCTTACCTCTTGCTTAACTTATTTCAGGACTGTCAGGAATCCACTGACATGTGCCTCCTGCAGGTGGAAAGTGAAATAGTTATTTCAGTACAGCAGATCAATTTAGAAAAATATAATGTAATTTTAGGCCTATTGTGTGTATTGCTGTACTGTCTGTAATAGTGGCAGCACTGCTATGTGTTTTGTACATATTGCACCATAATAGTGCAAGTATTAATGTATGCTGTGTTTCTCCCTTTTTATCACAGTTGATAGTGACAGTGGGAGTGTGGGCCCTGTGTCACCTGATGTCAGTGTCTCAGTAGACATTGGTGATGATGGTGGTGGAACTGAGGCACAGTCAGAGGTGCAGATGTTGAATCTGACACAGAGGTTGACATCCAGCCACCCCCTTCTTTTTCCCTGAATACAGCAAGTAGGCCTATGCCTACCAAGTCCACTGAGGCCACAGATAAAGGACAGGTGCAGGGTGATGACTGAGCAGGAAAGTGTGGCTACTGCGGCTTCAGTGCATGTTGAATTTGGATGTAGCCAAAATGTGGGTGAGGTATCACGCAGAAGGGTTGATGTGGTGCTCAGAGGGTTCTGCTGTCCCTCATCCGCCTGGTGCAGGTGTCTCTTCCACTGTTACACAATGTATGTTTAGAGCCATCTTGGAGACACAGACACATTCAGAAAGGCACTCCAGACAAACGCTCATGGTTGTGGATGTGGCACAGTCTGAGATGCATGTTTGCCTCCACAGTGTCACCAATTCCCTGGATGAGATGAATGGCACATTTGGAATGAGGAGTTCCTGTGATGTACCGAGAGGTGTCTGTCATGGAACAAGCAGTATCTGCGATGGAATGTCTGCTGGGAGGGGAACAGCATCCTCTTGTATATAGGTCAGACACAACATCTGCTGATAGCCAACATGGCCATTCCAGTTTACGCTGCCGTAGTGGCAGTACTTTTGCTGGTCTATCAGTGAGTGTGCTGTCCACACCCAGATGTAGCAGTCCATGGGATCATGGTCCTGAGTATTTCTGTGAAGGGAGCATGTCCACCAGACATTGGTCATGCTCAGGTAGCAGCACGGCATCTGACTTTGGACATGGATCCTGGCATAGCCAGTTGACGTGGTTGGGGTTGATGATGAACTACCACCTCTACCATGCACAGCTCACACTTGTCTGACATACCAAGATGTAGCGCTAGCACTGAACTTGGCTGTGCACATCCAGGCTCTCACAAATCACTTTCAGATGGAGGACCCCTACAGACACACACACACACACACACACACACACACACACACACACACACACACACACACCCTGCCTGCTTCCCTTTCACCCTCACACATACTCACAGACCTTTTATGTCAGCCTAGGCCTCCTGCCTCCTGCCATATCCCTGTTTTCTCTGTTTTGGATTCAAGGATACAAAAGCTTTGTGTCTGATGTACAGGGTGCATAGCTACCTTAGTGCCTAATATATCTGCATGTGTGTTGTTGAACTGATAATTGTACCTATCACTTTTATTTGCCTTGCCAAATTATGCAGTGGATATCATCATCATGTCAGTACTTTCTAGTGTATTCTCTTGTAAGGGTTGTGAAGGCAGGAACTGCAATGAGTTTCATTACTTTATAAATTTTCTCTTTAATGTTTTCCAGTGCATATGAATGGTACACATCATAAGACATGCCATCAGATCTCAGGATTGTATGATAGCACTGTAGTGAAACTCATCAGAACAGTGATACAGTATAATGCTCCCTTTTACTTGAACCTCACCAGGCACATGCAGCAGCTGGGCAGACCACAGTGCTTTCTCATCAAGATAACACAGGGCTACTAACCATGACATGCTGTATGTGGGTAAATTAAAAGACATGTCAATCTCATCTGTCAAGTATCACATTAAATTGTGACTGCTATTCTAAGCCTCTTACTTTTGGTTTAAGCACTTGGGCTTCAGGCCAGTTGTCTTACATTTAGAAGGTTTGTGGTCTACACTCTTGTGGGAAGAGGTGGTAGCATCTGCCCGTCTGAGCTGTGAATTGCTGGTTGAATGCTTATTGTGGCTTTTGTTCTAAGTCTCTTTGTTATGGTCTAAGCACTTGGCCTTCAAACCAGTTATTTTACATTAGGCAGATTTGTGATGTAGACTCTTGTGGCAGAAGAGGATAGCCTACACCCTTCTAAGTTGGGATTTGCTGGTTGAATGCTTATTATTTCTATTATTCTGAAAGTATTTTAGTTCTTGTTTAAATACTTGGGTTCCAGATCATTATTTCACACTAGGAAGGTTTATTGTCTAACCCTGTTGTGGGAGTATTCTACTGAAATGCTGCTTTATTTAAACTGTTTTTCTGGTGTTGTGATTGAATTTCCAGCACTTCTGCATTTTATAGTATAGGCTTGATTCAGACTTCCTGAATCTAGACTGTTTGCTATCATTGGAGCACTAAAACCAGTCCTCTTATATTGAGGGCCCCCTACACCCTTGTGGCAGAAATGTTCACCCAAGGCCCCATCAGAGTTGGAGATTGCTGGAATAAGGCTCACTCTTGGCCTTTCCTTTTATCTACTTTTTCAAAATCATTTAACTTTGCCTGTATTCCAGCATTATGTTTGGCCAGGTTCACTCCGTTTACTGTTGCTACTCAGAGCTTGTACTGCTGCCCTGTGAGCAACTCAGTTGTGCATTTTGAAACTCGGACACATTTCTCTACCCCTAGCCCTCCATAGCATAGACACTTTTTGTTAGTCTTACACCATATCCTGGTCCATCTGGCCCACTCTCCACTAGTTACTATAGTATATATCTTCCATAATGGATGGAAAGTTTCCTACCATTTACCCAGGCAGCCTGATTGGCATGAGCATCCTGAGGCAATGTAGCCATTGTCTCATGTATACTGACAAACAGTTACTGCTAAACACAAACTAATGCAATACGTGTGAGCTGCATCTATATTATGAATTTGGAATAAATTTTTTCACATAACAACAAACCAGATATCAAACGTTTTCAGTGCACATACTTCACCTCTTGCACAGAACAAGCTCACAACACTTAAACCCACATACATGGAAGCACTCACTAGAAACCTACCTAAAGATTGGAGGCCTCCCAAGCACAAACCTACTGCACACACTGCAGACCCAATAGAATTCACTACACATAATACACACAACAGTGTCTCAGTCAATAAGACCCTAAGACAAAATACCTCAAAACCAAATGTCTTGGTTATAAACGGCTCTATAGTGAGACACACAGATATGCCCTTCACCAGGCTGGACAAGGAGAAGGTCACAGTCAGCTACCTGTCAAGTGCCAGGATCTGTCAGATCATACATGCACTCAATTCTCTCATCAAGTACGGTTATGACTCTGTCATAGTCCATGTCGCTGTGAATGACTGGAGATGTACCTCACTATGCTATATGAAGAAAGACATGACTGACCTCTCAGATTATCTGTTCTAGGCAGGTATGTCCCTAGCCCTAAGCAGCATTTCACTTTCACCCAGGATGATGACTCAATATAAGCAAAACATGATTGCCTTCCACAATTGGCTTAGCTTCTGTTGTCAATCCAGGGGGATCCTGTATCTGTCAGCCTGGGAAGATATGGTCAACAGACCACACTGTCTTGCCAGAGATGTTCATCACTTGTTGCCTCTTGGCTTTCAGTTGCTGGCAAATGCACTTGCCTCCCCCATAGTGGCCTTTTTAGGTGATGTCAGAACAACTAAATTAACAATGTAAAAGAATCCACTGGAGACAAACTGAAGGTTATGCTGCTTAATGCAAGGAGTGTAAATAAGAAACTGCACTCATTGGAAGAACTCCTTACCTTGCAAGATGCCCATGTCTGTGCAGTACCACAGATGTAGTTCAAGGCTATTGAGAGTTCCCTGGCCATGTAAGGCTATAATGCTTCCCACACATTCAGACATCAAAACGAGTGTGAAAGAGCCAAAGGTAGAGGTGTATGCATCTTCATTAAAGACAAATACATGACAAGACTGATCAAACAGTATGACTCCATAGCGCTAATCCAAGTCCAGCTAACTGTATATAAACCCTCCTTCCATAACATTCTTAGCTACAAGTCCTCCACCATGAACCACAAGTACCAGTCTGCCTACTTGGACCTACTTGAGTCACTCACTATACAGCAAACACCTTGGTCATGCATGATTTTAACTATCCTTCCATCAGTTTGGAGTCATATATGTGTGTACACATGCTGACCCTAAGGTTTATGGACTTTGTTAAGACACATGCTGTGTAACAGATAGTCTGCATCCCCACAAGGGGTTTGAATGTCCTAGACTTAGTACTCACCAACATAGTTGTTCTCTGCACTAACCCCTGTGTATTGCCCCCCTCCCTGGCCAGGTCAGATCACAATACAGTAGCATTTACATTCACAATCATGCCCGACACCCACTCAAGAGCAAAAAGGATGAAACATTTATCCTAAGCAAACTATAACCTCCTAACCAATGTCATAAATAGATGCAAACCCTCTGCTACCACTGTCAGCAATGACTGCTATACAGAGGTGTACACAAATGTCCTGTATAAACACCTATACAAAGGTACAGAGTTGGCTGAACAGGAACAGATCAAAACAAGGTCTTCCCAGAAAACAAGCCACATTGGTGGGCATCAAGCATGAATAGGTTACACAACAAGTGGAAGAAAGTAATGTCTATGAACAAGAGGGAACCGACTCAGCAGAGGAAGGACTCCCTCCACAGCTTGAACAAGGAAACTGGCTATCTTGGAAAGACACCCTCCACAGCTTGAATAAGGAAATTAGCTATTTTGTAAAGTTCTCTAAAGCCATGTACAAACCTAAACTAGCATCCCTAGCTAAAGATAATCAGGAGGCATTCTTTAGCTACATCATCAGAAATCTAAAAGTGAAGGGCCAGCTCTGTGCCGAACTAGTAGTGGACGGTAACGGTCATACTGACCCTGAGGATATCGCCAATATGCTAACAGACACTTTGGGGCAAACGTCACCTCCTAACATCCCAGGATGCCTCCTACTAAATGGTCTGAAACAGAACCTAGCAGAACCTGTTGGCACTATCTTCAACCACAGTGTAAGTACTGGCTTTGTCCCAGCAGAGTGGAACACAGCAACAATAATTCTCTTGCACAAAAGAGGTCTGTCAACTGACCCTGGGAACTATAGACTCCTAAGCCTCACCAGTCGTATCTGCCAGGCCATGGAGAGAATAGTCATGGGACTTATCAATAAAGACATAGGTGATCTTCAAACTGTTGTTCCAACACAATTTGGCTTTGTTAAGGGTAGATCATGGTTATGAAAACCTGGTGAATAACTTTGAGTATGTCACCAAAGCCTTGGATGAAGGCAAAATGCTGCATACAGCCTATAGTGACTTACCCAAGGCTTTTGACACAATCCCCCACTTAGGTATCATTGATAAACTCAGACAGTTGAGGGACTTGGAGAAATTAAAAAAAAATGGGAATTAACTCATATGTCACTAGATCAGTAGCCATCTGGATTACCAACAGAACACATACAGTCAAATTTGGGTATTCTACCACTAGCAGCAGACCAGTACTGGGACCCCTATTGTTTGGAATGTATATCTCCGATGTCCAGGGGAAAATAGATGGCTTGCGGCTTACCAAGTTCGCTGATGACTGCAAACTGTGTACAATCACTGAGACCTCAATGATGTTACCAGACTACAAAAAGACAAAAAAAACTCACGGCAAGCAGGACAACAGAGCCAATTCTAAAATAAACACAGCAGGTGTAAATAGTGTAACAGCTTCCACCTAAATAAGGTGACTCAACAACCGTATATGTAGGTAAAAAGTTTTAATCTTCAGCAGCAACACAAAAACAGGTTAAGCGCTTTCACCCAGATCCACAAGGCTTCATCAGAACAATAATCCTAACAACATAAGTTACTTAAATACAGTCACTAATAAAATCTAAGTGAATTAACCCAGTTAAGTATCACATAATTTAAAGGCACAAAACCTTTTCACAAACAATGCAATAAGAGTGCCCTCTTGTATTTTATAGTAAAATATCTATGATAAATACTTATAATATATATATATATATATATATATATATATATATATATATATATATATATATATGTGTGTGTGTGTGTTTGTGTGTGTGTACAAATAAAAAAATTTAAATAAAATTATATAAGTACATCATGAGTAAGCTTTGTGTACAGCTGTGTAGTGTATATTACTAGACCAATCAACATAGTTCAAAATTCACTATGAACAATCCCCCATATCACAACTTGGCCACTCTAAGCTTCAGTACACTGTTAATACTTATATATTCGTTTAAACCCGGGGATCTTCCTGAGTCCAACCTGAGTTGCCAGAAAAGCTCCCTGTACTCAAGCTTAGCCTCCCAGCAACCTCCCCTGGGATCAGCCCCTACTTGTTCAAGCACAAACAATTTTACTTTCATGTCTGTACATGTTCTAGAATGTTTATACAGGGCGTTTGATTATCTTGCCCTAGAAATAGTGTGCATGTGTTCATATATTGTCTTCCTTAAAACCCTCTCAGTTTTGCCTATGTAAAAACTGCCACAGGTTTCACATACTACTAAGTAAACCACTCCTTTGGTGTTACAATTGTAGGAGCCCTTGGACTCCACACGGTATTTCCTGTCTGGTATATAAATCTCCTTCTTATTAGACATGTAACTACACTGCTTACAATACCCACATCCATGAGTCCCCAGTGTCTTTTTTCTACTCATATTCTTTTTTCTTATTCCTTCAATTCAAATAATTCCTTCAGGTTGGTGTCCCTTCTCCTAACAAAAACAGGTTTGTCCGGGAGGTAGCTTTTAGTATCATCATTAACCTTAAAAATTAGCCCAGCGTTTTTTCACAATATCTTCAACCTGAATAGAAGTTGTGGAGTAAGTGTGTATAAATGCACATTGATGTGTTTTGTCAACCTTCTTATCCTGCCCTTTGGTCATTCTGCTCAGTCCCAAGAGTGGATAGTAAAATGTATCCCGATCCCTAATAACATCCTTAGCCAAAATGTCCAAAAGGGCTCTAGGATAACCTCTCTCAAGAAACAAAGTAGTAAGGAACTCAACTTCCTCTAAAAACATCTCCCTGTCTGTTGTCATTCTAGAGGGCCTGATATATTGTCTTTTAACTATCCCAATCTTTTGATAAAACGGATGCCCACTGTTAAAATGAAGGTAAGAATTAGAAAAAGTGTTTTTTCTAAAAAGTTTAGACTGAAAACACTGATTACCAAAATTCTTGTATATTGTAACATCAAGGTAATCAATCCTAACCTTAGATAGGGAGTGAGTGAATTTTAAAAATCCAGATTAAACCAATAATTCATGTAAGGATTCTTCCCATCCTATCCAAAAGAGATAGATGTCATCAAGATAATGGGTATAAGAAGAAATAAATTTGTTCCATTCTGTGTCAAAAATGTATTTCCTCTCCCAGTAATATAGGACACAGTTAGCATAAAGGGGGCACAGGCGGCCCCCATAGCCACCCATTTATTTTGCTTGTAAAATTCTCCATTAAAATGTACAAAATTGTTGTTCAATACAGTATCCATAAATTCCAAGATCAAGTTGATCATATTACCATTCAAATAACCTGCTTCCAAGAGCACCCCACTAAACCATTCCATGCCCTTATCATGTGGGATACTAGGAAATAGTTCCACCACATCAATGGTGACCAATAAATCATCATTACCAAACTTGTCTTTGGTAATGTTTTTCAAAAAATCCCACAAGTCCCTGGTAATATGAGTCAAAGAGATTACAAATTATTTCAGTTGATAATAAATATGGCCAGGAGCTCCATAATAGAACCCCCTCCTGCAACAATAGGTCTGAATTTCAAATTCTCAATTCCCTTGTGTGTTTTGGGTATCCCATAAATACTACGAATTCTGGGGTTCTCCATGTGCAGGTAGTCATAACATTTTTCGTTGACAGTACCCTGTAATAAATGGTCAAAAAGAAAATAAATGATCTTGGAATAAGCAATATTGATTTCATTTTTAGAGAAAACTGTGTATTGTTCCTCATTATTCAAAATTTTGTACATGCTCATCTCATAGTCCATGGAATACATCAAAACTACCCCACCCCCTTAAATGGTTTCATAACACAACAATGGTTGGTTTTAAGATGGTTTAACAAGTCCCATTCACTCTCCTTAACATTACTACCATGGTCACTTTTCAAATTTAAATTCCTTATATCTTTTTCCACCATTTCCTCAAAAATTCTTAGTATGGGATTAACAAAAAGGCCTTGCACAGACAAAAGATTAGTGCCAAAGCCACGGACTCAAAATAAATGCTAAATAATGCATTGTCATCCCTTACAGCTAAGGGGAAGTCCCTGCACATTACAATATTAAAAGTATCCCCCTTAGTTGAAACCTGGTGGTGAAAGAACACAGGTTGGTTGCACCCTTAATTGCGATCACCATGTGTCCACAGTGGTAAGGAAGGCCTTCTATGTTGCACATCTCATAAGTAAGGGCATCACATCCAGAGCTAAGGATGTTATAACTCCTCTGTACTCATCCCTCATCAGACCACTAAGAGAGTACAATGCTCCCTTGTGTATATACCTCACCACTACCCTGCAACAGCTGTGGTGACCTTAGAGGTTTCTTAATAAGACAATTCAGGGCCTGCTACACATGACCTGCATGGACAGACTGAAGGCCCTGTCACTGTACTCTATCTTATAGGCTGCAGAGAGGTGACTTGTGCCTGGCCTACAGAACAGTCTTAGACCATGGCTTAATAGAAATGCTGCACATCCACAAGTCACATGGGACAAGATTCACTCACTCTATGGATCCTAACCTAACCTGCAACATTAAAAGGATATGCTGGAGTGACAGATATATCTCCCAGAGATCGACACTCCTCTAGAATAAAATCACAATTCACATAAAACAGAGCTCCTCAATGACTCTGTTTAAGTGTAACTTAACCAACTCAATGGGAGAATGTAAATCTACCCCGGGCATGTCACCCATGTCCCCAAGTTGTTCAGTAGGGGAATAATGGTATAACATGGCTAGGCTTATAAAGGCATTAGGTCCAATAGCCTAGTAACCTCCTATGAACCTAAGGTAACATCTGCTTGGGCTCCAGAACAGTGTCTTATCCTGCCCTGGTGGGATGGTTGTATATGCAATAATCTCATGTAGCTAATTACATCAACATTGTCTGCTGAGCATATGGTGATAACAGTGTCCCACATGCTAGTATAAAAGGATCTCTATAATGTCAAGTAACACCACTCACACACAGATGCACACAGTTGGCTGGAATGAGAACAGGAACCCTACCTATCTAAGTACACAGTCTGCAGAACACAGTACTATATGTAAGCACCATGGCACAAATCTGACTTTTACATGTCTTCAGGTCAACCTAAAGTGGATGACATCAGCAGGCCATGTGGAAAACAAGAGGTTGGGAGGGCTGGATGAAATGGATGTGTAGAGTTGTGCAAGTATAAAAAGACTAGCAAGCCATGCCATTGGAGAAGTAACTGTAGGATAGCACATCCATTCTGCTGAGTAGACACACAGTTGACTGCAGTAAGAACAGAACTCCTACCCATCTAAGTACACAGGTTACAGAACACACTATATATATATACACACACCATGGTACAAGTCTGTCTTTTACATGGCTGAAGGTCAGCTTATAGTGGATGACATCAGCATTGCATGTTGGAGAGAAAAAGCTGGGAGGCTTGCCTGCCATGGATGTTTATTCAGGTGCAAGTATCAAAATACTGACGATTTATGGTATTGGGGCAGTAATTGCAGGACACACACTTGCTCTTCTGGTTGGACACAGACACACAGTTGACTGCAGTGAGAACAGAACCCCACATATCTAGGTACACACACTACAAAACACAGTACTTTATGCAAATTCCATGTCACAAGTCTGACTTTTACATGGCTGCAGGTTAACTTATGGTACATGACATCAGCAGGCCATGAGGGGGACAACAGGTTGGGAGGCTTGCACAGGCACATAGATTCATAGGTTCATATGAGACCAGTAGCCTAAGTATAAAGTGTGTCCTAGGTTTGTAGAAGCCTAGCTGTGTAATACCCTTATTGAGCATAGTTTGGTGTTTGTGTTTAGCTGAACAAGGTTGTCAGCACCACTGACTGGCCTTGTCCATGAGGGAGCACACAACATTATATATTACACTTTGTAGTGTGGTTCATATATGGTTCATATATATGTGTCTAAAATATTGAGCCCCCAGGGTTGTACTGGTTGTGGGAGGGATGGACAACACATTTACGTATTGTGAATATAGGTTCATAGGTGTGTACTAGGCTAATGGCTCTGGAGCCTTTACAAGCCTAGCCCGTAGGATTACCCTGGCATTGTGCCACCTGACCTTAGTTCCTAGTGCCTCTGTTGAGTAGAGCCACTGGAGTGATCCCTAGGGTAAATTTTTTATTTCCCATCCACTCATCAAGATTTCTCTTGAAGAGGGCCAGTGAAGTGCTCTGCTTGAAATGTATGGGAAGTCTGTTGCATAGCATGGGCAGTCTCTGGGTTATGAACCTGTCCCTCCAGCATGTTCTGTTGATTGTGGTAATGAGGTTGAGGCCTCTGGAGTGTGTGGTGCAGATGGACTGGGATTTCTTTAGATGTAGCATTTCTAAAAGAGCTGGGTCAGACATGGCTTTGTAAGTCAAGCAGAGATCACCTCTAAGTAGGCGATATGAGACAGAGAATAGTTGGAGTTTTTTTAGTCTGTCCATATAGGACAAATGTTTAAGGCCTAGGATCCTCTTTGTGAGGTACTTTTGCAGCCTCTCCAGTTGTTGCAGGTTTCTAGTCAGGTACATGCCAAATGGGGCATTGTACTCTATGATTGGCCTAATGAGGGAAGAGTAGAGGAAGACAATGACCTCTTTCTTCCTTGATGCAAAACCCTTTTTAATGAGATGTGCCACATAGAAGGACTTTCTGACCACAGTGGCAACATGGTGGTCAAAAGACAGGTTGATGTCAACCTGTGTTCCCAGATCTCTTATAGCGCCTTCTATGTTCAGTGGACTACCATCAATGTAGTAATTCAAGGGAACCAGGTTTTTCCCAAGGGGGAGGATGACACATTTTTTGCATTGAGCTTAAGCCATGGTTCTGACACCAGTCTCTGTAGGATGTCAGCATCACTTTGGGAGTTAATAATAGCTCCCAACTTGTAATCATCAGCAAACATTGTCAGTCAGGGTCCCTTCATGTTGGCCTGGACTTCAGAGAAGTAGATACCAAACAGGAGAGGACCCAGGACCAAACCCTGTGGGACTCCACTTGTGACTGGTTGGCAGTCTGACTTGGAGTCAGCTACTTTCACTCTGTGGGTTCTATCTGTGAGCCAGTTTGCAACCCACCTAGTGATATAGGGGTTGATGCCTCGTTTAGTAAGTTTTTCTATGATTCCTGAGTGGGGAATGGTATCAAAGGCCTTGGCCAGATCAAGGCAGGCTGTATGAACCACCTTGCCTTCATCCACACCTCTGTTGACTGACTCAAAGAAGTCAACCAGGTTAAGCAGGCATGATCTACCCTTCACAAAACTTAACTGTGTATGATCCAGAGTTTGGAGATTCCCTATATCCTTGTTTATTAGGTCCATGGTGATGCATTCCATAGCTTTGCATATCAGACTCATCAGGCTAATGGGGTGATAATTCACAGGGTCTGTAGTCACTCCTCCTTTGTGGAGAAGGATGATTGTTGCAGTGTGCCATTTGCTAGGGACAAAGCCTGAGGTGATGTAATTGAACAGGGCACACAAGTGAGGTGCTAGTTCACTCTATAGTTCATGTAGAACACAGCCAGGGATATTGTCAGGTCCCATAGAAGCTGTATTTTTGGCCTTGTACAGTGCTTTTTTAACCTGTGCAGCAGTAATACTGGGTGCCTGGCAATCTACTGGTATTGTGATTGGTCCTTTGCGGGGGGGGAGAGAGGGGTAAAGTTAGCACTGAATCTGTTGGCCAGTATATTGGCAATATCTGTTGGCTCAGTATAGGAGGTACCATTGTGCAGTAGCTCAGAGCAAATCTGGGTATTGACGTAGAGATTCTTTACATAACTATAGAAGACATTGTGGTTGTCTTTACTATCTGCTGCAATTCTGTTTTCATAGCTAGCTTTAGAGGATTTGATGAAGGATCTCAACCTTTTGTTGAGGCTGATAAAGGAGTTTTCCCAGTCTTGGGACTTCGCTTTATTCCGCATCAGTTTCCTTCTTCTGTTGTAGAGTTTGTTTATGGCAGGGGACCACCAGATTGGCTTCCTTTTTTTTTGAGGAGAGCATCTTGGTTCTATTGGGTATGGCAAGATCCATGCATTTGTGTACGTGTTCGCACAATGCATTGGTGTATGATTCGGTGGTCATGCAAAGATTCTCCATTTGCATGGGTGCCGTGAAGTTAGCCACCTCTGTTTTTAGGATTCCAGAGTTAGCTTTGGAGAATTTTTCATGGTGGTTACCTTTGTGGGTGGGGGTGGGGGTGGTGTGGTGTGGATTTACTGTAGTACACTGCAGGGGATTTGTATGATGGTTAACTAAGTGTAAACGCATGCACGTTATGCCTGTTTGAGCATTGCTAAGTGGTGTGCAAATGTGAGCAGCATTGCTAATGTCACTAAAAGTAATACTATATGGCATATAGTGTATTCAAACCCAGGACCATATGTATGCCAGTCCTACACTTTCTCCTGTTAACTTAAGCCTGTTGAGGAAACAGTTGTCTATTTTGCACTTCATTGCTGTAAATTGCAATGTCACAGCAGTAAAACAAAGGTTGCACACTCTGCATTAGAACCCAGTTCCATCTGTACTCCAGGTTAATTTTTCATGATGGCCAAGGGCATTAATTAAATGTATCTGGTTACTACTTTTGGCCATCTGCTTCATAGGTGGTCTGCCACCTTTTGTGAAACCCTATAAACACAGCCATTACTCACTTACGCTACTTGTACTATGCAGCGTATCATGTAAAAAAGGCAATGAAAAAGGAGTGGAATAAGAAAGAAAACTTTAATAATGGACACATATGAGTAAAATAAGTGTCTGCCGTCACATGTTAAGGTACTTTTTGTACAAATCCAGCACTATTTACTTCATTACTGTAACAAGTTAAGATATACAAGAATATGCCATAATATTATTACAGAATACATTCTAGGTTCTGGACTTCACATGCAAATGCAACAGTTGAGACAATTTTATTTTAGGCCTAGAATTTCCTTGTGTCTACCCCCATGGGATGGAAGTATGCAAGCAAAAACAGAATGTAGGCTAGATGGATGGTTTAGAGCTTGTTGAATAGCTCCACCATACTGAAATCACCTGCTTATGCTGTAAGTAGCAGCTATGAAAAACATATGCTACTTCACTAAATATATGAACTCTGTTATTGCCCATTAGTGCATGATGTGTGCCTATGTGCCACTGCCACTGCACATACTGATGTTGCATGCATAGACACTGAAATAAGGTCAACAAAAGGGAACTTATTACTTCTGTCTGTGCCTGTGATATCATGCAAACATGCAGTTCAAAAAGTAGAGGGAAGTTTGCAGACCCTGTACTAGAGCACAGGACCCTTTATACTCTAGTCCTGCACATACATATGCTGCCACAGCAATATTTACATAACATGCATCGAGAAACCTGCAATTCATTCCTCTGTTTCCTGTGGTTGAGCTAAGCTCTGCATTTTGCAAACATGGACAAAAATTAAAAACTAAACTTTAACTTAATGCAGATAGATAAGGTACATTTTAACAGACAAGAAATAGGATGACATAGAACTTGTGAACTTTGCACTGCTTACATGTACTTTAACACTTCACAAACCTACATGCACACCTCTGTAAGTGTAACCTGACACACCCACCTGATTCCATCATTCACGGTTGCCATGCACTTATGAAGTGAACATCCCTACATGGTTGCAAGTTTTTGGAATTCATCAATTCTAATGAGTTTGGACCTCATTTGCATCTTCACAGTGTTGACAGCCCAGAATCTGCATGGTTGGTAACCTTGTAGGCAGGGAAACTGAAGGGGAGCCCAGTGTTGTGCAGTCAATGAAGTGCATTAATCAGGTGTATATATGTGCACAGAGGAATTCAGGTTTGGAATTCTATATTTCATGGGGTTTACACATTTAGCTGTCTACATTAGTTATGATTACATTGTTCTTTTGGTGGTGAGGGTACAAAGCTGCATTTATATAATAACACTTAATAAGGATTTGTTGCTATTTTTAACATAATTTTCTAGCATCCAACATGTCTGGGAATGCCATAATGTGCATGGAGTTATATGCTAGGGTCTGTTCTGTACAAACGCATGGACAATTACTTGCTGTAATTTCCATGGAGACTCCTCTGCGTGGCTGTATTCAGAAAACTTTCACATACATGGCCAACATGAAAACAAATGTAAGCAGTGCAAATTTCACAAGTTCTGTGTCATCCTATTTCTCTCATATCCTGCCTGCCCCATAGTGCAGTGGTGTGTTAAGCTGACCAGGTCCCTGCCACCAAACAATTTAAGGACATTGCTAACCCCAGTCAGATTTGAAGACCACCCACTCCCTTTACGACTGTTATTCCTTCAGTGGAATTCCTATCCAGCATCAGTGCAGTAAATTAACAATGTCCCTGCCACCAAGCAATTTAAGGACATTGCTAACCCAGTCAGATTTGAAGACCACCCACTCCCTTTATGAGTGTTGTTCCTTCGGTGGAATTCCTATCTAACAACAGTGCAGTAAATTAACAACGTATGTTACACTGTGTATTTACTAATCCTAACATTCTATACCCACTGGATGTAGAATATGACTTTGTGCCTACTGTGTACCTCATTAAAGTACTGCCCCTGGTCAGCTATAGCACTCCTTGTATACTCCACCCTACTACCCCCACTCTCTCTAGTCTTTAAGTTACTCACCTTCCCACATAACCTTACACCCATCCACTTTCTCTGCTAGCTCTTTCCCTCTTCTCTCATGTCTTCCTACTGACACAGTCCCTTATATCTCTACCTGCCATCTGTTTGTTTCCCCCCTCTGACCTCTCTCTCCCACATAGAATCCCTACTCTTACCTTTCCCTTCCATAGTCTCTTTCATTCACCTCTTTAGCCTTGCTCCCAGCCTAGCGACTGTCAATTTCTCTGCTTAGATTTGTGTAAAACCTAAACCAAAACAGGAACCTATGACATTAATTATGGCATTCTCTCCCCTGTGCTGAAGTATCCGACCTCCTCACTGATTGTTTTTTTTTTCTTCTTGTTAGCTGAACCTACAGGAAGGTGCTCTGCCTTTAATCACTTATCCCAGCTCTAGAGACAGTACGTCACCATTATCCTCCCATAATACATTGTGTTTCTTAAAACACACACTTAGGCTTCGGCGCCAGCTATCTCCCATCCTGCCTACCCCATAGTGTGGTCGTGTGTTAAGCTGACCAGGTAAACCCTTTACTTGGATAGAACTGCTTTCTACGGTTTTAATGTTTTGGAATTGCAACTGCATATACTGCCCTAAATTGCCAGCCTACCAAATAATCGTCTCAATTGCATAGAGTGTGTTATTTGACCTCATTGGCATTTGTCAATGAAACAGCATATTTAACTGAGTTGTAATCTGACCTAAATACTGTTGAGGATTTTGTGAACTGTAATTCTGGTTCGTTTTGATGTTATCTGTGAACAGTAATATTATATGCCCTGTTAATGCGTTTTCTAATGCTGTGAGCTGGTGGTAAGGACTGGGCCTTGCTGAACAACCAAATAGTCACACCTACATTGCCTAAAGTGTGCTTATGGCCTCTATGGCGTTTTTCATTGTAACTGCTTATTATACAAGGTTTTAATCTATCTTAGTAAGGTATAAGGTTCGGTGACATAATATATTTCTGTGTCTATTTAAAGCATTATTATAGCAGCTAAACCTCTTCAGTAAGACAGTGATATCCTGGTCTTCACTGAGTTGCAGGTTGTGTCTATTGCTACCTAAATTACTGCATACAAGGTGTATATTGATGTGAATTGCTAAATGACATTACCAATTGTATTGTTAACTATATTTTACTCCCTATCCTGGTAACTCTTCACTTTAACCAGTCTCTAATCTCTACTATCCTGCTACTTCTTTCTCCTGTCTGCCCCTATAATACTTCTGGTCCAAGCTAACATCTTCCTCCTACTCCTCTCATTTCTCTGTCCCTACAATACTCCTGTTCTAAGCTAACATCTCCTTCCTTCTCCCTCATTTCTCCTTCTATTCATATCCCTACTTAGCCTATTCCTTTATTATAACATAGTCCTCACTACTAACTTGCTGCAGCTAAATCCTGCTATTACTCACCTCATACTTATCCCCCCTCTCTTTATTTTTCAAGTCCCTGCCACCAAACAATTTAAGTACATTGCTAACCCCAGTCAGATATGAAGACCACCCACTCCCTTTATGAGTGTTGTTCCTTCGGTGGAATTCCTATCCAGCAACAGTGCAGTAAATTAACAACGTATGTTACACTGTGTATTTACTAATCCTAACATTCTATACCCACTGGATGTAGAATATAACTTTGTGCCTACTGTGTACCTCATTAAAGTACTGCCCCTGGCCAGCTATAGCACTCCTTGTATACCCCACCCCATTAGCCCTGCTCTCTCTAGTCTTTAAGTCACTCACCTTCCCACATAACTTTACACCCATCCACTTTCGCTGCTAGCTCTTTCCCTCTACTCTCATGTCTTTCTACTGACACAGTCCCTCATCTCTATTTACCACCTGTTTGTTTCCTCCCTCTGACCTCTCTCTCCCACATAGATTCCCTCTGGCCTCTGTCCCCCACATAGAATACCTACTCTCACCTTTCCCTACCATAGTCTCTTTCATTCACCTCTATAGTCTTGCTCCCAGCCTAGCGGCTGTCAATTCCTCTACTTAGATTTGTGTAAAACCTAAACCAAAACAGGAACCTATGACATTAATTATGGCATTCTCTCCCCTGTGCTGAAGTATCCAACCTCCTCACTGATTGTTTTTTTTCTTCTTGTTTGCTGAACCTACAGGAAGGTGCTGCCCCGCTCCGTTCACCCTGGCTAACGCTCGGGCTCACTTCACTCCCCTCCCCTACCCTGCCCTCACATCAATTACATTTATAGTTATAGACCACAGCCTCCAATACAACTCCCTCCCAATTAACCAATCAAACCTCACCAATCATCCCCCACACTTGAAAACTCCACTACACCCCTATTCAACTCTTGACTAGTATAGCTACTGATATCACTCCTACACCAACCCAACTACTCCTGCAACCCAACATGTCCTATATACATCACACCCAGCTACTAAAACTATTATGTTCCTCATTAACTATCTTCTCTCTCTGCCTGCTGTCAATCCTTTCCTCCTACCACACACAACTTAATATCACCTCCCCACCACCATGGCAAACATAATCCACAACCAGTCCTAGAAAAGGACATTTCCCTATATCACCCTGTGACCTTTCCTCCACCCAAACTTTTTCCTCCCTATATAATACTCTTAAATACAAAACTAGCCCTCCACCCTCCCAGAAACAAGCTAAGATATTACACAAACTAAACAAACTCTATCTATACCTACTCCAAAAACTGACTTGCTGTGGGGACAGTCACCCTAATCCAGGACCCAACAAATCTAACCACATAACTTTTCAACAACTAAATCCTCTATATCTAAGGCCATCCTCATCACTCCTCCTTTTAAACATTAATGTAAGAAGTACTCTTAACAAAACCCAGGACCTTCATGCCCTACTAGCTCTATACAAGCCAGAAGTCCTGCTAACAGAAACTTGGCTGAAACCTGAACACCACGATAATGGAATTACTGCCCCTGGGTACAATATTATACGTAGGGACCGACCAGGCAAAAAAGGAGGCGGTGTTGCAATACTATTCCAAAACCACCTCACTATTGAACAGTTTCAGTGTAATTCCCAAGAATTAAAATACATAGAACTAATTCTAGCCAAATTAAAAGTTAACTCCAACAAACAAATAATTATTGCAGGTGGATATATTCCACCAGGTAATAATGCTACCATACTGGAAAGCCTACTAAACTGGATGTCATCCTCCCGTCCACAAGAAACCATACTATTAGGTGACATTAACATTGACTGGTCTGACTGTTCCAGCCAAAATCCCACCACCCATATTAACCTCCATGGGTTTAACCAAATTATAACTGCCCCCACAAGAACTGACAAAACCTTCAAATGCCAGTCCATGTTAGACTGGATTCTGCTATCAGATCCCACACTGGCTCAACAATCAGGCTGTCTTCCTGACAGTCTGAGTGACCATCAAGCAACCTACTTAATTAGGAATCATTCCCACCACAATAAACAACCCATCCTCAGAGTAGTACATAACAAGAAGACCTTCAGAGCTAATGACCTAATCAACTCACTAAAATGCTGCAACTGGACTCCCTTAAAACAATTACTTCTAGATGATGCCGTGCAGTACTTCAACCCACCATTCCTAGAAATCGTAAACTGCCATGCACCCCTCAGAACCATTAGAATCAAAACTAACTATACCCCATGGCTAATAAATGATACTAAAACCATAATGAAAGAAAGGGACAAAGCCTGGTTACAATTTCACAAACAAAAAACCACCACCTCGAGAAAGACTTATCTTGAATTCTGCAACAAAGCTAACAAACTAATAAAACGTGACAAAACTAATTACCATATAACCATGCAAGAAAAATATGCTCACACCCCCCAAAAAATTCTGGGCCACTATAAATACTTTACTGCACCCAGGAAAATCCACCACTCCTAACCCTGCATTACCAAACAACCATGACAACATCCCCACCCAATTTAACAAATACTTTACTGAAACAGTCCAGGCCCTAGCCAACACTCAAAATACTGCTAGCAGCCCCCTCACCTACAGAGACCCCTACCCACTTCAGTACAACAAACAACTCCTTCAGTTTTTCCCTGGACCCAGTCCCCATGAATACAGTTGCTAAACTCCTCAAAAAACTGAAACCAACAACTCTGGCAGCTGACAATCTACCTGCAGACTTCCTTCAAATAACAGCTGAAGATATAGCCTATCCAATGTCCATTCTCATAAATAGGTCAATATCAGAATGTAAAGTACCTCACTCCTGGAAAATTTCACATATACCACTGCACAAAGGGGGTAAGTCCTTTGAGCTTACCAACTAGCTCCCTATTGCAATCCTATCACATTTATCAAAAATATTAGATAGAGTAGTTTATTCCCAACTAATGCAGTACCTCCTAAAGAATGACCTGCTATCCATATCCCAGCATGGATTCAGACCTTCCCATAGCACTACTACAGCACTGCACTCATTGTCAATAACCATAGAAACAATGGACTATTTGTATCCTCAATATTGTTAGACTTATCAAAAGCCTTTGATATGGTGAACCATAGTATGCTTCTAGAAACTCTATCTTCCTTTAACATAAGCTCCTCCACCATATCATGGTTCAATAACTACTTATCAGACCATCATCAGGCAGTTCTATGGCAAGACCAATATTCCCCCCTATTACCAGTAGGCATAGGTGTCCCCCAAGGGTCAATCCTAGGGCCTTTGCTATTCTCACTATTTATAAACCAGATGTCTTCATCCTCACCCTCTGCCTCAGTAGTGCAATACGCAGATGATACCACTATTATATGTGCCTCCCCCACCCTGCATGAGCTCAAAACCATAACCCAAAATAACTTTTCCTTAGCAGAAGCATGGTTCACTAACATAAAACTTATTCTTAATCCCATAAAAAAACAAACTCATTCTCTTTAGCTCTGGTAGATCTCCTCCACTAAATAATGATTTTACCATAAAATCCAAAGATAACATACAAATCACCCCAACTACACACACAAAACTATTAGGTGTTGAAATTGACAATAATCTAAAATTCGACATGCATGTAGCAAAAACAATTAAGAATGATAACAAAAAGCTCGGTCTCCTTTACAGGAGCAGACAGTTCATCATTAAACCTACCAAATCCACCTTAGCAAGGACTCACCTCTTATCCATTCTCCTTTATGCCTCCCCTGTCTTAACTAACCTTCACCACACTGAACTGCAAACTGAATTCCTGCTACAACAAGATTGCCAAATTTGCTACCGATGCTTCTCATAGATCCCATCACTGTCTAGCTACCGATGCTTCTCATAGATCCCATCACTGTCTAGCTACCGATGCTTCTCATAGATCCCATCACTGTCTAGCTATCGATGCGTCTCATAGATCCCATCACTGTCTAGCTATCGATGCGTCTCATAGATCCCATCACTGTCTAGCTATCGATGTGTCTCATAGATCCCATCACTGTCTAGCTATCGATGCTTCTCATAGATCCCATCACTGTCTAGCTACTGATGCTTCTCATAGATCCAATCACTGTCTAGCTATCGATGCTTCTCATAGATCCAATCACTGTCTAGCTATCGATGCTTCTCATAGGTCCCATCACTGTCTAGCTACCGATGCTTCTCATAGATCCCATCACTGTCTAGCTACCGATGCTTCTCATAGATCCCATCACTGTCTAGCTACTGATGCTTCTCATATATCCCATCACTGTCTGGCTACCGATGCTTCTCATAGATCCCACCACTGTCTAGCTACCGATGCTTCTCATAGGTCCCACCACTGTCTAGCTACCGATGCTTCTCATAGATCCCATCACTGTCTAGCTACCGATGCTTCTCATAGGTCCCATCACTGTCTAGCTACCGATGCTTCTCATAGATCCCATCACTGTCTAGCTATCGATGCTTCTCATAGATCCCATCACTGTCTAGCTACCGATGCTTCCCATAGATCCCATCACTGTCTAGCTACCGATGCTTCTCATAGATCCTATCACTGTCTAGCTACCGATGCTTCTCATAGATCCCATCACTGTCTAGCTACTGATGCTTCTCATAGATCCAATCACTGTCTAGCTATCGATGCTTCTCATAGATCCCATCACTGTCTAGCTACCGATGCTTCTCGTAGATCCCATCACTGTCTAGCCCTCAAGCAACTTAATTGGAGTTACCCCAACTACTCCTACTCAACCAACTCCCAATAACTCACAAGCTCTACAACCTTCCCAACAAAGCCCCAGCACTTCAGAATCTGATTCACCCCTGCACCACCACTAGAACCTTAAGATCTAGTTATCAGATCACATAAATGTCATCAAACATAAAAATGATGCTAGTAAATCTCTCTATGCCAGCTCCATTGCCAGAACCTAGAATTCACTCCCAAGCCACTTAACTTCCACCACCTCCAATTACCAATTTTTAAAACATTTCTCAAAACCCACTACATAAGTAACTGTCTTTGCTCATGTTACTCCCCAGGCTAGGCCATACCACTGCACTGTTGCTAGGATTCTGCTAAGGGTCAAATGGTTGCTCCCTAAGTCCCATTTGTAAAAATATTTATATGGGTATTGGCCTACTACCAGAAATTTAGACATTGTTAATCTCTGCTGTCTATGCTCAAATATATTCTTAACATGTATGGCACTACTTTCTTATTTGGTACTGTATTTGTCTCCTTGAAACTGTATTGATGTTGGGAGCATTACTCCCCAGGCCTAGCTATGCTCAAATGTTTTCTTAACATGTATTACACTATGTTTTCTTATATGATGCTGTTTTGAATCTTTGAACTGTATTGAAGTTTAAAGCTTTTCTCCCTGGGCCTCTGCTGAAAATGGACCTGTGTCCAGTCAGACTTTCCCGGTAAACAAATGTAAAATAAAATCAATTAAATTTACAGTTTGTTGAATAATTCCACTAAACTGATTTCCTTAATTGGCATATAATTCGGCTGCTTATGCTGTAATTTGCATGTCACGAAAGTTTGCGGGTGAGTGCATGCTGCTGAGCAGAGTTTACTGAATCTAAAAGTTTTTGCAGCCATGTACATATCACGCTGTGATGCACACATGGTTAAAATGATCATGTAGGCTTTATTGAATTCTAACCCATAGATTATTTTCATAACCTTGTGTTACTTTAACTTCTACATTACTATAATTGTAAATTAAATTTATTCCTAGAATAGGTTTATATCTACCTTGCCTGTTGTGTATAATCTCACCTTTAATACTGGCAAACATATCTAGAGGGTAGCTCCTAGCTGAAAACATATTGATGAGTGTCTCCATCTCCTTATCAAAGTCAGAATCTTCAGATACAATTCTGGAGAGGTGAACCATTTGGCCTTTTGCCAAGCTTTTCTTCTGTTTTAAGGGGGTGATTACTGAAAATGTAAATAATTTGAAAAAAGTGTGTTTTCTATAAATTGCAGCTTTAAATTTATTCATGCCAAAATCTTTTAATAAGTAATATATCCAAGTAGTTAATGTCAGTGTTAGATGAGTAAATCTAAAAAAATGTGTAGTGGAATTAATATAACTCTTAAAGCCGGCCAGTTGTTCATAATCACCCTTCCAGATTATAAATACGTCATCTAGGAAGTATAACATTGTTACAATGTATTGGGAGAAATTAGAATTAAAAGGTATCACTTATCCCATACCCAAATTACAAATCAGCAACTTGGTATCTAGTCACTGTTGATGTCACAGATATTTTCTCATGTATCCCTCATGAGATAGGTTTAACAAAGCCCATTGCATGTTCATAGGTTAGTACTAGGCTAACTGCCCTTGCGAGCCATTTTAAGCCTAGTCAATTATCCCTTGTGAGACTCAAACCCTGCACCTTGTGTTTGTAAGGCAAACACCTTAACCATTAGGCCACCCTCCCAACTGTGAATTTTTGACCAACAGAAAAATCAACCTTGTTGTATCTTTCATGGAAATCATCTTGAACAACAACTTTATTTATTATGAGGTGGAGTACTTTAGACAGATAAGTGGAGTGGCCATAGGTGCCGCTTGTGCCCCCCCCCCTTTGCCAATTTGGTAATGTGGGAAAATTACAGAGAGGTAATAATCCTTGTACTAGGTACGGCATTAAAAAATTAATAAGTGGCACTCACAAATGTGGGATGTATGGACAGTGTAAATATATTTATGTAGGAAGTGAACTATTTCTGCCCAGTATTAAACATAAATTCATGTTCAACTCATTAAGTAATTGTAATAGCAAAATGGGTAGTGTACTTAACTTTCTGTGACTTTTGTTTTTGTTTCTATGTTGATAAAACTGAATGCAAGTTAAGTACAAGAATAAAGGAATAGTATTATGACATAAAATCAAAGAAACTTTGCAATGTCCTATACAAGTATAAAATAGAATGTGCCACTAACAAAGCATTCTCTTTCACGGCTTTGGAGCAGATTACACAAAATTCAAGGGGCAGCCCATGGGAGTATATGTTAGAGTTCCATGAATTATTATGGCAGCTAAAATTTAACACAACTGAACACCTGTGTTTAAATGATTCTGTTTCCTTAAACAGAATTTTAGAATTATATGCTGCCAAGGTTTAACTTTAAAAGGCCAGGTTTTGATTGTTTATTCTTCTATTTATTCATTTTATACATTTGTATTTTCAAGGAAATCAGAGTTGTAGAAGTTTTACTTATAAATCTAATAGTTTTACATGATTTAGATTGATTTCACTAAGTTGGCAATGAGTATTAATTGTAAACGTTAAGGAACTGGATGATTTTATCACATGATCTTATTTAAACATGCTATGTAGATTATTTTTCAGTTCTGAAGAAAGTGCTTAACTCACTATATTAAAGTATTTATTTTATTTTTATTTGGCTTGTATGGTGTGAACTCATCGGTCAGCCATTTTACTTGATTCTGGGAAGAGTGGTTACAGACAGAAATGCTCATGTTGTGCCCTTCAGTATAATACAATAAAATGTCAAAAAATGAAAGCTAACAATTTCACAAGTACAAAAAATGACTACACCAAAAATATTAATTTCCAACTTGGGCACTGATTCAGGTAACTGGAATAGATTGATGTTTTTAACTTGATTAGTATGAATATTACTGATGGCCTTTTCGATTTATTTAAAAAAAGGTTTCACGTTTATGCTACAACACAAGTTAGATATTGTCAACACCATGGCTCATTTAAAACTTTACACTCTTAGTTTGAACCTGAAAAAATGTTTTGGTTCTAAAGCTCCTGACTATTTTGTGGCACAGATAAAAAAGAGCACGTTTTCATTCCACCTCCCCACCCTATTGTTACTGTGTTGGAAAGGGCTAGTAAAGCTCAGCTTAGATTGTTTTTTTTTCCTCATGAAAGTTATAATACTGACAATCGTTGAGTACAAGAAAGGCAGAATTTGAATGAGTTGATTTTGAAGAAGATCATTCAGGTGATGTAATTAGACAAGAAAGGTGGAGTGGTTTTGATGGACAATGTTGACTATTCCTTTAAAATGTTGCGATTGGTATCTGATAGTAACACACATAAGAGAGTTTCAAAGAATGAAATCAACATTGCATAAAGAAAAGCAGATTTTTGTCTTAAGGAACAGATATGGTGATTCATGGATCCATGTGTAAAGAGGTTTTAACTTTGTCAGCAGTGGTAAACCAGTGGTTCCTTCAATCTCTGGGATAATAATGATTCACAAAAAACATTTTGATCCACCACTGAGACCCATAGTGGTGCAAAGGACTCAAAGACTGAACAATTAATGGTGCACATTGACATTAAATACAAACATATTTTGGAGAATAAATTATATATTTTATGTGATTTTTGACATCTTTTAAACAATCTAAATTCAGTTTCTTTTGAACACGATTTTAAGTTCATTACCACTGATGCGGTTAATTTATTAACTGTTATTCTACATGCAGTTGGTTTAGATAGTTTTCTGCATATGTTAGGAACACAAAAGAAATTTTCTAATATTGATTTATTCATGTAACATACTTTTCTTGAGTTGATATTGAACAACAATTATGCATTCTTTGAGTACTTCCACCAAACCACCAGATGGTCATGGGGCCGCTTATTCACTATAAGCAAACAATGCACTGGCTGTTTGAGAGGATTGATTCCTATTTTTCTCTGAGTATTTTGCACTGGTACAAGACCTACTACAGACTTTTAGATGACGTCTTGATCTTATGGAATAGAAATGAGAGCCATTTCCTGCCTTTTATTTCCTGTTTGGAGAGTACCACTTATTATTTGAGATTTACATATCAAATAGGGTGTGTGACAGCATCAATTACTTGTTTATTACCCTAAGTAAAGATTGTTCATAGGCTCATAGCTTCATAGGTGTGTACTAGGCTAATGGCCCTGGAACCTTTATAAGCCTAGCCCATAGGATTACACTGGCTTTGTAACACCCGGCCTTAGTTCCTAGTGTCTCTGTCAAGAAGAGACACTGGAGTGAACCCTAGGGTGAATTTTCTATTGCCCATCCACTCATCAAGATTTCTCTTGAAGAGGGCCAGTGAGGTGCTCTGCTTGACATGTATGGGAAGTCTGTTCCATAGCATGGGCAGTCTCTGGGTTATGAACCTGTCCCTCCAGCATATTTTGTTAATTGTGGTAATGAGGTTGAGGTCTCTGAAGGGCTGGGTGTGGAGGGATTGGGATTTTTTTAGATGTAGCATTTCTAAGACAGCTGGATCAGACATGGCTTTGTAAGTTAAGCAGAGATCGCCTTTAAGTAGGCAATATGAGACAGAGAATAGTTGGAGTTTTTTGAGTCTGTCCATATAGGACAAATGTTTAAGGCCTAGGAGCTTCTTTGTGAGGTACTTTTGCGGCCACTCCTGTTGTTGCAGGTGTCTAGTGAGGTACATGCCAAATGGGGTTATCTACTCGATGATTGGCCTAATGAGGGAAGAGTAATGAGGGAAGAGTAGAGTGAGACAATGACCTCTTTCTTCCTGGATGCAAAACCCTTAGTAATGAGATGTGCCACAAAGAAGGACATTCTGACCACAGTGGCAATGTGGTGGTCAAAAGAGAGGTTGCTGTCAACCTGTGTTCCCAGATCTCTTATAACGCCTTCTGTGTTCAGTGAACTACCATTAATGTGGCAATTCATAGGAACTGGGGTTTTCCCAAAGGGGATGATGACACATTTTTTGGCATTGAGCTTAAGGCCATGGTTCTGACACCAGTCATTGGTCTCAGTGAGGCCTTTCTGTAGGATGCCAACATCACTTGGGGAGTTAATAATAGCTCCCAACTTGCAACTGTCTATGAACTTTGTCAGCCAGAGTCCCTTCGTGTTGGCCTGGTCTTCAGAGAAGTAGGTACCAAACAGGAGAAGACCCAGGACTGAACCCTGTGGGACTCCACTCATGACTGGTCGGCAGTCTGACTTGGGAGTCAGCTACTTTCACACTGTGGGTTCTATCTGTGAGTCAGTTTGCAACCAACCTAGTGATATAGGGGTTGATGCCTAGCTTAGTGAGTTTTCTATGATTTCTGAGTGGGGAATTGTATCAAAGGCCTGGAGCAGATGAAGGTAGGCTGTATGAACCACCTTGCCTTCATCCATAACTCTGGTGACTAACTCAAAGAAGTCGACCAAGTTGAACAGGCATGATCTACCCTTCACAAAACGAAAATGTGTGGGATCCAGAGGTTGGAGATTCCCTATATCCTTGTTTATTAGGTCCATGATGATGTGTACTATAGCTTTGCATATTGGACTCATGAGGCTAATGGGGCGATAGTTCCTAGTGTCTGTAGTCGCCCTTCCTTTGTGGAGAGGGATGACTGTAGCAGTGCACCATTCGGTAGGGGCAAAGTCTGAGGTGAGGCTGTAATTGAACAGGGCACACAGGTGAGTTACCAGTTCACTCTGTAGTTAATGTAGAACATAGCCAGGGATATTGTCAGGTCCCATAGAAGCTGTATTATTGGCCTTGGTCAGTGCTGTTTTAACCTGTGCAGCAGTAATACTGGGTGCCTGGCAATCTACTGGTATTGTGATTGGTCCTTTGGAGGGGTAAAGTTGGCACTGAATCTGTTGGCCAGTATATTGGAAATATCTGTTAGCTCGGTATAGGAGGTAACATTGCGCAGTAGCTCAGAGCAAATCTGGGTATTGCCATGGAGATTCTTTGCATAACTATATAAGGCATTGTGGTTGCCTTTACTATCTGCTGCAATTCTGTTTTCATAGCTAGTTTTAGAGGATTTGATGAGGGATCTCAACTTTTTGTTGAGGCTGATAAGGGAGTTTTTCCAGTCTTGGGATTTCACCTTATTCTGCATCAGTTTCTTCCTTCTGTTGTAGAGTTTGTTTATGGCAGGGGACCACCAGATTGGCTTCCTTTTTTGGGAGGAGAGCGTCTTGGTTCTGTTGGGTATGGTGAGATCCATGCATTTGTGTACATGTTTGTACAGCACCTTGGTGTATGAGTCAGTGGTCGTGCAACTATTCTCCATTTGCATGAGTGCTGTGAAGTTAACCACCTCTGTTTTTAGGAGCCAAAAGTTAGCATTGGAGAAGTTTTTCATGGTGGTTACCTTTGTGGGGTGGTGGGGGGTGGGAGGAATGTGGATTTCCAATATGATTAGTTTGAGGTTGGATCTAACTAGGGAGAAGTTGACTATTGGTGTAGAGCAATGGTCACCCATGTTAGTAATGACCAGGTCAAGGATGTTGCAACCTCTAGTGGGGGTAAGAACAAGCTGGTCCATGGCATTGGAATTAATGAATTCCAGGAAACGTTGGGCAAGTGTATTGGTACATGAGTAGTTTTCAGTTAATGGAGGTGAAGTTGAAGTCGCTCAGTATGAGAGTGTTAGGTTGGACGGTGGACCCTAAGATTTTCCAGGGTGTTTAGGAACATGGAGTATGAGTCTTGGGACAAGATTGAGGAACTATAGCAGACTACGACCTGAATCGCTGTCTTACCCAATGTTCGCTGCACCTGAAGTATCTCAGATGCATTATGTTGGCTACCAGTCTGGAGGTGTGCACATCCTTTATGAATATGGAAACACCACCATTTTTAGAGCTTTGGTCCAAGTTCTGGGGCCGAAAGGTGTGGAATGAGTTGTAGCCTGGTAATGCAGGGGTGTTTTCTGCTGCCTTGAACTAGGTCTCTGTTACAGCACACATGTCGATGCTCTCCATTTTAAGGGGTGCTTTGAGCGAGTGCATTTTGAGATTTAGACTTCTAGCATTGAAAAGCATGACCCTCAGATTGCATTTGTTTGTAGCTGTTATGGTGGTAATTTGATCTTTGGAACACCACCTAAAAAAGGCAGTATAGGGGAGGCAAGAGCCTTGGCCAGTATCCAGAAGCCCAGGGGTGACAGATGCAGGCCATCTGTGGCAAAGCATCAAGGTCTGTCATTCATGTCATCCCAGGCAGACAGATACTGGATCCCCTTAGAATGACACCAAAAACTTAGCCATTTGTTGAAATCAATAATTTTCTGCTTGTACTGTGGTATCATCCTGGGTGATGGTGGGATGCTGCTCAGGGCTAGGGTCATATCTACCTGGGCTACATAATCCAAGAGCTCCTCCATGTCTCTTTTCATGTAGTCCAGGGAGGTACGTCTCAGGTCACTCACATCCACATGTAGAATGACAGAGTCATATTTGAACCTATTGTTGAGGGACCTGAGTGTGTGCATTATGTGGTGGATCCTGGTGCCTGACAGGCAGCTGATTGTTACTTTCTCCTTATTCATCCTATTGAGTGTGCTTCACTATCGAGTCACTTATGACTAGTGTGTTGGGCAGGCTATTTTGCCTTAGTGGCTTTGGTTGAGTGGCACACTGTTTAGGAAGTTATGTGTCTCATGATTAGTGCTGCGTTGTGGTGGTTGAGTGCGTTTCTGCCTTGTAGGTCACTGCGGTTTCAGTAAATTTTTATTGCGAGCCTTTGCAAAGGTGGGTGTGTGGTCTGTGTTTTTTTGTGAAGACAGTGCTGGTGTGTGTTATGGAGGGCTATGTGTTCCATGTGGTGTGGTGCAAGTGGTGACCTTCTCCTCTTGACCAGCTATTCTGGTCTTGGCTCAAGAGTCTGTGGCTTCCAGCTTGGATATATAAGTACATCTCTCACAAGTCTGAGTGCTGGGAGGTAAGAGGAGAAGGTTGTCAGTGTACATGAGGCAGTTGCTAAATTGCGTCAGGATGCCCAAGTTCATAGGTTCATAGGTTCATAGGTTCATACTAGGCTATCTGCCCGAGGGCATTTACAAGCCTAGCCCATAGTTTTGTGGCTTACGCCACCCCTTTAGTATGGGGAACTATACCCATTATTTTGCTGTGCCTCTGTCGAGCAGTGACACTGAGGTAATCCCTGGGGTATATCTGCGATCTCCCATCCATTGGTCAAGATTTCTCTTGAACAAGGCCAGCGAGGTGCTCTGCCTCACATATACCAGGATTTTATTCCACAGCATAGGGAGTCTTTGGGTGATGAATCTATCCCTCCAGCACGTCCTATTAATAGCCGTGTCGAGGTTTAAGTCTCCCGCCCTTGTGGCTCTGACGGATCTAGATTTTTTGAGGTGAAGCATATTCATCAAATCTGGGTTTGACATGGCCTTGTATGTTAGGCAAAGGTCATCTCTGAGCAAGCGGTAAGCGACTGAATAGAGCTGGAGTTCTTTCAGTCGGGCAGCATAGGACAGATGTTTGAGACCCTTTATCCTTTTGGTGAGGAACTTTTGTGGCCTCTCCAGCTGCTGCAAGTGTCGGGTCAGATACATTCCGAATGGGGCATTGTACTCAATCATTGGTCTGATGAGTGATGAGTATAGGGAGACTATGACCTCCCTTGATCTAGATGAGAATCCCTTCATGATAAGGTGGGCAATGTAGAAGGTCTTCCTAACTACTTTAGCTACATGGGTGTCAAATGACAGACTACTATCAACCTGGGTCCCCAGGTCCCTGATAACTTCTTCTGTGCTCAGTGGATTGTCACCTATTTGGTAGCTAGGGGTAACCTTGTTTTTCCCGAAGGGTATGACTATGCATTTTTTGGCATTTAACTTTAGGCCATGGCTCTGGCACCAGTTATCCATTTCTGTGAGACCCTTCTGAAGGATATCTGTGTCAGATGTGTTTTCTACTATGGCCCAGTTTGCAGTCATCTGCAAACTTTGTCAGCCATAACCCTCCTGTGTTTGCTTGTACTGGAAAAGTAGATGCCAAACAAGAGTGGGCCCAGGACTGAGCCCTGTGGTACACCACTTGTGACAGGCTTTGAGTCTGACATGGCGCCAGCAACTCTGACCCTGTGGGTTCTGTCACTCAGCCAGTTTGCAACCCATCTTGTGATGTATGGGTTAACATTTAAGCTGATGAGTTTTTCAATGATACCCGAGTGGGGTATTGTATCGAAGGCCTTCGCCAGATCGAGGTAGGCTGTATGGACTGCCTTTCCCACATCAATGGCTTTGGTGACTGTTTCAAAAAAGTCAACCAAGTTTAGAAGGCATGATCTGCCTTTGACAAAGCCAAACTGGGATGGATCCAAAGTCTGCAAATTCCCTATGTCTTTATTTATGAGGTCCATTATGATCCTCTCCATGGCTTTGCAGATAAGGCTTGTCAAGCTAATGGGCCGGTAATTTCCAGGGTCGGTGGAGGCACCGCCTTTGTGAAGTGGGACCACAGTTGCAGTGCGCCACTCCCTGGGTACGTATCCAGAGGTAAGACTATGATTAAACAGCTGTCCTAGCTGTGGGTTTAATTCCTCGTTGAGTTCGTGGAGCACACAGCCGGGGACACCATCAGGTCCCATGGGTGCTGTGTTTTTTGCTTTGGAGAGAGCAGTTCTCACTTGGGCGTTGGAGATCTTTGGCGGCGTGGAATCCCTTGGTATAGATATCTCTCCTTTTGGGGAGGGAGAAGTTTGCACTGAACCTGTCAGCCAGTATGTTGGCAATGTCTGTAGGATCAGTAATCTTCACATCATTTTGAACTAGTTCTGAGCATATCTGGGAGTTTCCTCCCAGGTTTCTAACATAGCTAAAGAAGGCCTTATGATTGTCTTTTGAGTCTTTTAGCTATTTTTCTCTCAAAATTTGCTTTGGATGATTTTATGAGAGCTCTTAGTTTTTACTTATAGTGATCAAGGGTGTCTTACCTTTTAAGGATTTTGCTCTATCTTGTAGTAGCTTCCTCCTTTTGTTGTAGAGTTTGTTTATGGCTGGGGTCCACCAGACTGGACACTTGCCTTTGGTACAAAGAGTCTTTGTTTTGCTTGGGATTGCCTTATCCATGCAGTCCTGCAGGTGCTGGTAGAAGGCATTTGTAAGTGATTCAGCGGGTTGAGTACTGTTTTCCGCCTCGGGGGCCTTAAAGGAGACCACACTAGTCTTTAGAAGTGTGAAGTCGGCTTTCGAGAAGTTCTTTACTGTGGTCTTTTTATTTCAGGTGGGGGTGGGATGAGGACCTCCAGCGAGATTAGTTTGTGATCTGATCTCACCAGTGAGGGGTATACTTCGGTGTTGAACATTGTGCTCCCATGTTCGTGATGATGAGATCAAGTATGTTTTCTCCTCTTGTGGGGATGGTGACTAGTTGTTCCATGGCATTTGAGTTTATGAATTCCAGGAAATTTTGGGCTAGGGTGTTTGGGCTTGAGTAGTGTTCCCAGTCTATATTAGGGTAATTGAAGTCACCTAGTATGATGGTGTTTGGTGATACATTTATCCCTCTAGTGTTTTCAGGAAGGCCATGTGAGGTTCCTGAGTTTGTGAGGGTGGCCTGTAACATGCTACAATTTGCAGAGCAGTCTTGCCTATGGTTAATTGCACCTGGATGGTCTCCGATGCATCGTGCGTTGCCACCAGTCTTGAGGTGTGGGTGTCCTTGATGAATATGGATACCCCCCCCTCCTTTCTTGGTATTGTCCGGATTTTGGGGCCGGAACGCATGATAAGAGGTAAAACCTGATAGTGCTGGGGTGCTCTCAGGAGCCTTGAACCAGGTTTCTGTCACTGCACAGACATCGATGTTCTCCATACTGAGAAGGGCCTCGAGTGCGTGCATTTTGAGATTTAGACTTCTGGCATTGAGCAGCATTACCCTTAGTTTTTTCCTTTTTGTGTTCTAGGGTGGTAGGTTTAGAATTCCTTGCCTAAAAAGGCACTATGGGGTGGCAAGAGCCTTTGCCAATATCCGAATCCCAGGGTGACAGGTGCAAGCCGTCCCTTGCAAAGCAGCGTGGCTTGTCCAGCATGTCATCCCAGGCAGACAGACATTGGATCCCCTTTGAATGACACCAGAGTTTAAGCCAATTGTTAAAGCTGATCATCTTATCTCTGTATTGTGGCATAATTCTTGGTGAAGGTAGGATACTGCTCAAGGTCAGGGTCATACCTGCCTGGGCTACATAATCAGAGAGCTCCTCAATGTCTCTTTTCATGTAGTCCAAGGAGGTATGTCTCAGGTCGTTTACACCAGCGTGGACAATGACTGAGTCGTATTTGTACCTGCTGTTGAGAGACCTGAGTGCTTGCGTTATGTGGCGGATTCTAGCACCCGACAGGCAGCTTACTGTGACCTTCTCCTTACTCAGTCTGGTGAGCTGGACGTCAGTGTGTCTGACTATGGAGTCACCAATGACTAGTGTGTCTGGCATTGTGTTTGGCCTTAAGGGCTGTGACTGTTTGACACTCTGACTGTGAGGTCTATGTGTTGCAGGTGTTGTGTTCTGAGGTGGTGGTTGTTTGGGTGTCTGCTTTGGTGGCCTCTGCTGTTTTGGTAGATTTTTGATCAGAGCTGCCGAGTATGTCTTTGTGTGTTTATGTGTATGATTTGAGGATGTGATGGTACTATGTGAGACTGGGTCTATAGTGTGTGTGGTAACCTTCTCCTCCTGACTGGTCTTGCCAGTCCTATGTTGAGAGAGCTCAGCCTCCAGTTTGGCCGTATAGTTGCATCTCTCGCATGTATTTGTGTTTTGTGGGAGGAGGAGAGGGTTGTCTGTGTACATGAGGCAATTGTAACATTGCCTCAATATTCCCAGGTTCACCAGCTGAGCAGGAGAGGACACTAGCAACTGATCCCTCGACATGCTAGAAGGACTAGACAAAAAAACTTTAAAAGAGATTCCGGGGGACGTGGGTGACCGAGAAATGGGGGGTTGCCTTTTTGGGGTGCTATCTGTAAGAGTGCCGTATCAAGGTAATAAGTACTGTAGGAGCAAGTGCTAGGTTTAACAGGTAGAGAAAAGTCTACTTGGAGTCAAGCAGAGATGATCTTTTTAGGTATTAGAGAAAGTGCTAGTAACAGGGATGCTTAAATGTAAGATTGAAAAGAATGCACTCTGCAGTGTGCACTAGAGAAGTTAGATATGAAAGTAGGTAACTTGAGTTTTACCTGTTTAAAAAGTTAAGGTTTATCAGTTCAGTTATAAGTTCATCAGCTTAATAAGAGAAAGCACAGGGAACTGACCTTTAGGCATGCCTGGAGGGGTGCGCATTAATAATAAGTACTGGAGCTGTTTCCTTGAAGAAAGTTTAGTGCTGTAGTGCCTGTAGCACTTTTGTGTGCTACAATAATTGCTACAAGAAGTCTAGTAAAGTGATAGACTAATAAGCTAGTAAAAGTGCAGGAGAGGAGAGAACTAGCAGATCTAAGGGAAAAATTGAAGAGCAAAATTTGGCACTGCTCAGAAGCTTTGAAACAGTCCTGGATGCAACAAATCTGTATCTGGATTAGACTAATTACAGGAAAGGCAGGAAACAGCTTAGATTCTTTTTTTTTACAGAAAAGCAGCTAAAACAGCATTAAAAATAATTCAAGTACAGTGCAAGCTAGCACACGAGTGTGTAGCAGTATTAAAGCAAATACAGTTTAAATAAATGCAATTTATTCAAAATGCATTCTGAACTGAATTCAATTGTTTTATTCAACTCTGAACAGTTAAAAAGTGCCAAAAATATGCTTATTAGCTGAGAAGCACACTCTGTCAGAAAACAAGGAGATTCTAGCAGCATTTTTTTTGTTCTGCCAATTTCTCTTCTATTATGTTTTGAAAAGTGACCTTTTCTAATTTGTATTTACATTTTGATTCCTGCCATTCCTTTCACAAAAAAAAATCATAGTATAGTTTTTATCAAGGCTTATCAGTGAAGATAATTTGTTTATTATGGAAACTGAGACAATATTAATGTTCAAGGACAGGGGTTATCCTGAGCATTTATTGAATAGTATAAAGAATGAGTTAATGGACAGCAGACATGCTAGATTTTCTCCTTTACTTGTTACTAATCCAGTAGATTGTACAGATAGAAATGTGATGCTGATATTGACAAGAATTTAACTTTAGTTTTACCATTTAGTGGTGATATACATAAGTACAATAATATAGTTTCGAGGACATGGGACATTGTATTCACCCGAGTTAAGACATGGGACATTGTATTCACCCGAGTTAAAGGATAGTTTAGGAGAAGTTCCACATATTGTGTTTAGTAAAGGAAAAATATTAAAATTCTCTTGGTGACACAATGAGTCATCAGAAGAAATTAATGAGTAAATGTGAAAAATGTAAATGCTGTAGGTTTATTAATGAAGGCCACTATGTCAATGTTGAAAGCTATGAGAGGACCATTCTCTGTTCTGATCATAACTGTCAGACCACAGGTGTAGCATATTTGGCAACTTGCATCACTTGGCCTGCATTTTACATAGGGAAAACTATGAGGAGATTGAAGGATAGGATGTAAGATCATCAGTATGACATTAAAAGGAAAAAGCTAACTTGTGGCTTGAGCAGATACTCGGTCAGATGATCTTTAAAAATATATGTTTTTTTCATCACTAACAAAGTTCATTCCAATAGCAGGAGAGCTAATTAGAAAAGTCTACATGAGCACAACGAGTTACTATGGCAACTGCAGCATAATGACAGTACCTCCCCCAGCATTAATGAGTGTGTTATCTATTATAAGTATATTGAAGTGAAGGGCAGAACTTATTTATAATGTATATTTTCTAAGGTAGACTACCATTTTTATTATTATTTTTATGCATGTACTTTACAATTTAAGGATGTCTTAACTTAAATTCCTTAAAAGGGAAAAAATCAGTTTTTAACTTCTGGGTTTGATTTAATGGAGACTTTGGGCACTTAGGTAAATACAACTGTGTGGGTGTTTAAATTACGACATTTGTTAGAGGTTGTTTTCATTGGTTTATATTGATTTAAATGGATGGTCACTGCATGTGATTTTTACTCTGAAGTCCCTTGTTTATAAGGATGAAAGTGCTTAGTGTGGATGTATTGTGTATTTCACAGTAGATTAAATTTGGCGCCAATTTTCTTGCGGTCATTGTAAAGTTTGTTAGTGTTATTTCTCACTTTTGTGGGAAACAAAACATATTCGGTATTTTGGATTCCCTCTGCAGGTACTCTAGGAATAACGTTTGCAGCCAGGAATGATTGTGTTGTATCCTTCAGTGTAACACAGTACAGAATACTTGTCACTGCATTCACTGAATGTCAAAAAAAGAACGCTAACAATTTCATAGAGACAAAAAAATGACTAAAACCAGTTTGGTGTTTCATACCATTGTTGTTTAGTCATTTAGTCGAGCGAAATTCTTTGTAACCTCAGGGACATTAGCATACCACACCTGTCTGTCCAAAACTGTTTCTTTTATCACAAATTCATATTCATTACTTTTGTTGACTATACTGCTTTAGCGTCTGTTTTTCGTTCTTCTTCTGCCTTTGATCATTCCCAATACCAATGTTTTCTGTAGTAAAACCTGTCTTTGCATTAAATTATATGATTTTAATTTTACTGTCAGGATTTCCTGTAAACAGTCTGGGTTTAGTCCTAAGGTACTGACAGTATTGATCTTCCTGCTGTCTGTGTAAGTCTCAAATGTCTTCTCCAGCATCACAGTTGAAAACATCATATTTCTGGCTCATAGCTGTACTTATAGACCAACTCTCACAGATGTGTTATTATTAGAAAAAAAACAGATCATTGACTATACAGACCTTTGATGTCTTGCTCTGTAAAATCTTATCCAGATTTGCCATAGCTTTCCTTTTAAAAGTAAGCACCTTTTACATTTGTGGCTGCAATTGCCATCTACAGGAATCTTTGTGCCCAGGAAAATTAAATGTGTTTCTGTCCCTTATTCTTCCACATCTACTTCCAAACAGATGATACAGATAAGCCTGACCAGTCTGATCTGTAAGGCTATGGAGCGAATCATTATGGAACTCATAAATGGAGAGATTGGGAACCTCCAGTCTCTGGACCCCACACAGTTCGGCTTCGTCAAGGGCAAATCATGCCTCCTGAACCTGGTGGATTTCTTTGAGACAATTACTCAGGCTATAGATAAGGGAAAGGAGGTACACATGGCTTACCTTGACCTTGCTAAAGCATTTGACACCATTCCCCATTCAGGTATTATTGATAAGCTCACCAGCCTGGGCATAAACCCTTACGTCACAAGATGGATTGCAAACTGGCTCTCAGACAGATCCCATAAAGTAAGAGTAGCGGGATCTATGTCCAAATCCAGACCAGTAATGAGTGGTGTGCCTCAGGGCCCTGTCCTGGGGCCCATCCTTTTTGGCATATACTTCTCAGAAGTACAGGCAAGCACGGAAGGGCTGTGGCTGACTAAGTTTGCAAACGACTGCAAACTGGGTGCTATAATAGAGTCTCCGGCTGACATGGCGATCCTCCAGAAGGGTCTAAATGAGACTGATGCATGGTATCAAAGCCATGGTTTCAAGCTAAATGCAAAAAATGCATAGTAATCCCCTTTGGAAAAAACAGAGTACCCACAAACTACAACATAGGTGGTAATCCCCTGAAATCTGAAGAAGAAATAAGGGATCTAGGGACCCAAATAGATAGTCAGCTTTCCTTCGATAACCATGTTGCCAAAATGGTTAGAAAATCTTTCTATGTGACCCATCTGATCACGAAAGGGTTCGCATCAAGATCTAAGGATGTAATGGTGCCCCTCTACTCTTCCCTCATCAGACCCATTATTGAGTACAATGCACCAATTGGAATGTACCTGGCTAGACATCTCCAGAAGCTGGAGAGACCACAGAGGTACCTAACCAAGAGGATTACTGGCCTCAAACAGTTGCCCTATGCAGCACGATTGAAAAAGCTAAGACTGTTCTCTGTTGCATACCGCTTTCTCACAGGCGATCTCTGTCTAACGTACAGAGCCATGTCCAACCCAGAATTGTTGAACATGCTCCATCTTAGCAAAACCAAATCTATTTGAGCTACACGCTCTAGGGATATAAACCTCAACACAACAATGAATAGAACATGCTGGAGGGATAGATTCCCTTTGCAGAGACTTCCTTTACTATGGAACAGGGTCCCGATCTACTTAAGACAGAGCCCCTCACTATCACTCTTCAAGAAGAACCTTGATGAGTGGATGGGTAACAGAAAGTTCACACCGGGGATCACACCAACAGTACTACTAGATAGGGGCCAAGGGTACTAGCTGCTAGTACAAGGGTCTAGGGAACTATTAAAGGGGCGGTGAATACAGCACAATGTGGCTGGGCTAATATATGCCTTCAGGCAGATAGCCCAGTACCAACCTATGAACCTATGAACCTATACAACTATATGACATTAGTTTGTTTATGCATTTATTTATCCATTGTTATGTTAAACCACAAGCAGCTTTTGTAGTTTGTCTTCACCTTCAGTGGGCTCTTCAGCTTTTCCTCATATTCAGCCATCAGAGTGGTACCATCAGTACAACTAAAGTTAATAGTCCTCCCAGCATCTGATTCATGTAATCCAGAATTTTGCATGATATATTCAGTGTGCAAAATATATTGGGGTGACAATATATTTCATACCGTTTCTCCTTTTCCAGTCCTGAACCAATATTTTTTTTTCACATTCATATCTAATAGCTGCTTCTTGTTCTGTGCATAGATTCCTCGGGAGACAAATAATGCGAGACATTATACCTATTTCTCTAGTAACTTGACAAAGTTTCTTATGGTTGACATTGTCAATAGCTTTGGAGTAGTCGATAAATCTGAACAGATGTTTTTGGGTACTCCCTTGCATTCTTCCACTACCCACTGGATGTTGGCAATTTGATTTTGTGTGCCATTACCACTTCTAAAACCAGCATGCACATCTGGCAGTTCTCAGTCCATATATTGCAGGAATCTAACTTGCAGGATCTTGAACATTACATTACTAGAATGTGAAGCAAGTGCAATTGTTTGATAATTC
Source organism: Protopterus annectens (assembly GCF_019279795.1). NCBI lineage: Eukaryota > Metazoa > Chordata > Ceratodontiformes > Protopteridae > Protopterus > Protopterus annectens. The sequence goes on from NC_056749.1 coordinate 835,945,643, forward strand.
TAGCACTCCTTAGCATTGTCCTTTTTGAGACTAGAATACAAACTGACTTTTTTCAATTCATTGGCCGCTATCATGTTTTCCAAATTTGCTGGAAAATTCCATGGAACACTGTAACATTATCATTTTGCAGGATTTTGTACAACTCAAATGAAATTCTATCAGTTTCTGCAGCCTTTTCATTAGCAAGGCTTTCATGGCCCCGAGTTAACTTCACTCTCCAAGATGCCTAACTCTAGGTCAAAGGACCTGTACATTCCTGACACTTACTCTTAATCTCTTCTTTTTCTGTTAAGTGCTTCAAGTCTTTGTTTATTATCTTGACCATTTTTTATGTGGAAGCTTTCCTTAATATCAACAATCTCATTGGACAGAGCTCTTATTTTTCCGATTCTATTGTCTTCTTCTGGTGCTTTTGCTGTCCGTCTTTCCTCAGCCACTTCCAAAGCCTCTACTGACAGCCATTTTGTTTATATGATCTTCTTTCTATTTGGAATAGCTTTTTTCTTGCTACATCCTGGACAATATCCTGTACTGCTGTCCATAGTTCTTCAGGTACTCTGTTTACCAGGTCTAATCCCTTAAATCTATATCACCTCCTGTACAAAGTCATTTGGAATATTATTGAGCTCATATCTCATTGACTTGGACTCATTTCCTGTTTTCTTTAATTTAATTCAAACCTTTTTTATAAAAAAATAAATGGTCCAAATTACAGACAGCTCCAGGTCTTGTTTTCGCTGAATGTATATTATTATTCCATCTCTGACTATAGAGTACATTGTCAATCTGATTTTGGCACTGACTGTTTGGGGATATCCATGTGAAAAGATGTCTCTTAAGCTGCTAAAAGAGAGTCTTTGCTATGGGCGATGAATTATCTTGGCTGATGAATTATCGTGGCTGTATTAAACCAAATTATGCCATGCTTCATTTTCAATCAAAGGCTAACCCTGCCAGTTATTCCAGTTGCACCTTGACAACCAGCTTTAGCATTTCACTCAAATGTAAAATCTTTTGGTGTTATTTCCAAAAAGTGATGCAGATCCTCATAAAACTTGTCAAAGTTAATTTTATCATTTTTAAGTTGTATTTAAGCACTGATTTTGTCACCTGTTTTATTAACTACAATGGCTACTTCAATTTTTTGCAACATTCTTGTTTACAGTGGAAAATCAGATGGTATCTGATTTAAAATGGCCCATTCCAGTTGATTTTTGTTTACTAATTCGCAAGATATGTTTTTTCTTGTCATCTCAGCCTTAACTACAACAAGTTTATCTTAATTCATAGACCTTACATTCCATGTTCCAAACATGTATAATTTCCTTTCATCTAGCAGATGGCCTTCCTTTGAGCGCTAATCCATTGGTGATATTTGTGTCATATTTTTCCTCTGCTCTCCTGTAGTATTCTGAACACCTTCAGATCTGAGGGTCTCATCTTCGGGTTCCTATTATATAATCAATGACGCGATGCTTTGAATGCATCTTGATCGAACTTGAAAGGACAAAACAGCAAAATAGTGAAACAGCATATAAGTGATTTCTTTCCATGGGAAAGAAATTGCGTGGCCGCCTCCATTACTTTGCTGTTTTCCTCACTGTAGTGCAATCACGGAGTTGGTATATTTAAGTAGGGGGGTGTGGGGGGTTGGGGGTGTGGGAGGCAAAGCCCCCTATTTTATGTAATGTTTTTATTTTTATTTTGTGGAAAAAAATTGCTGTTCTGAGTGTCCGGGATTGCAAGCTTTTGCTTACATGGGGGTCGATAAATCAGCGTTCACTTTTTTAAGCATTCGTTGATTTAATATAGACCCTCATCTTCTGGTGTCATTTCAACATTCCTCTGGGTACTTTCATCCGCGGGTTTCCTTGGCAAAAAATGCTGGAGTCACTTGCTGTTACATTTTCTAATGGACCATATTTTTTCTGATCTCTCTGCTATGACCTGTCCATTATTGGGTGGACCTGCATAGTATAGCTCATGGCTACACTGAGATAGTCAAGCCCCTTCAACAATGTAATGATATTAATATCGTGTAGTTACTTAAATGTGAGTATCTGAAGTGTGCAGCACTTCAGCAGTAACTGACTCATATATTTCACATGTGATTATACTTATTCTTTGAAAGATATATATTTCTAAATGACTCTGTATAAGCCACTATTTTAAAAATATTAGATTTTTGGAATATCTGCTTGAGTCTATAGTAATCAAATAGTGTTCTGGATACATATTTTTCTTGCATGTTCCTAAACAAAAATATGCCGACAAATGCTGACCTTAAAATTCATTTTACTGAGGATAATTTCATAAACACTTAATCCTATCCTTCAGTGAGTGATTGTTGAACTGATTTTAAATTTGGCAAGCTTTTATTGTTTCATTTCTGTGTTAGAGATCAGTGAATCTAAGTGTTTTTATTTAAGTTTCTTCGCTGTCTGAATGTGGTGTTCATAGATTTATGGGTCCATAGGTCCATAGTTATATCCTAGGCTAATAACCACCAGGCCTTTATAAGTCTAGCCATGCAGTCCAACCCAATTGTGCCCCATGTATCATGGACATTTATTAGTAGTGGGTATTTTATGAAGTTTCTAGAGGTTATGTGTGTGTGTAGGGGGATGTAGTTTGGGCATTACTGTCTGCCTCTGTCAGAGACATGAAGGCCATATCCGGGTGAATTTCCAATGTTCCATCCATTGCTCAAGGTTAAGCTTAAACCATGTTAGGGATGTACTCTGCTTGACATGGATAGGGACCTTGTTCCAGAGCATGGGGATCATCTGATTCACATATCTGTCTCACCAACATTTCTTATTGATGTCACAAGCAAAATTTTGACTCCTTGGATTTAGTCGTTCAGATTTGGATCATTTTTTTCAAATGTGCAAAAGATCCATCAGAGTTCGATCCAAGGATGCCTTGCATGCCAGGATGTAGATCACCTCTAACCTACTTGTAGGAAATAAGAGTAGAGAGATAGGGATTTAAGTCGCTCCATAATTGTCAATGTGTTTATACACTAGATTCTTCTTGTAAGGAACCATTGTGGGTGTTATGGTTGTTGCATATGTATGGTCAGGTACATGCTGAAGGGGGCATTATACTCAGTAATGGGTTTGATAAGAGCTGAATAGAGTGGCACTATGACTTCTTTGGACATGGATACCATGCCCTTACTTATAAGTTGGGGGTCATAGAATGACTTTCTTACTACCTTGGCCATATGTTGGCCAAAGGCCAGATTGCTGTCTACTCATGTTCACAGATTCCTGACTACCAGGTCAGCTCATAGGGGTGCCTTATCAATGGAGTAATTAGCCTGGGTGGCAGTTTTCCCAAAAGGCACTGTGATGCATTTCTTGGGTTTGAGTTTTAATCTGTGACTTTGGCAATAGACGTTTGACTGTGTTAGACCCTCTTATAAGATGTCTGTGTCATGGGGGAATCTATGTTAGGTCCCAATTTGCAGTCATGTGCAAAACTGGTCAGGCAAAGGCCTTGACATTAACCTTTACCTCTCAGAAGTAGATGTCAAATAGGAGTGGTGCCAGCATAGAGCCCTGAGGCATACCTCTCAACTGTACATATTTTTTGCAGAATATCCAGATTTTTGCCTCATATTTTTGGCCTGTTTCTCATAAAAGTGCAGTTTTCTGGCAAATCATTGAGGATGAAGTCAGAAAATAATGACAGACATTTGAGATTCAGACTTCATACCCTTCAGAAAATTTATAATAATACAAAACATGTTATTCTATCAACTTTCTAAGTTTGTAAGAACAATATTTAAACAATTATCCCTATTTTTGGGCCTTTGTCCCCCTATTATTTATGGCTTTGTCCAGATTTCTTGCTCTAAGAGGTTGAGAGGTATGCCCTGAGATACCCTGTGGTTACTGGTCTATTAATGGAGGTTGTATCCTACTTTTCACTGGATGTTTTGATTTATTCTGTTGAGGAGTGAATAGATAGGTGATGGCTTTTTGAACTGAAATTGTTTTGTGTTTTTTGTGGTGTTAGGAAAGGGATTTGGTGAATTGTATGCTTTGATGACAACGCCTGCAATATAAATGGGTAGTTGTTTAAATATTTATTTATTAAAATGTTGTCTTGTCTGGCAAAAATAGCTTAGCAAAAGAACATATTTTGTTTTGCTTGTAGACTTTAGGTCAGTTTCAACTGAACTAATTCTAAACCGTGTGTGTGTGTGTGTGTGTGTGTGTGTGTGTGTGTGTGTGTGTGTATGTGTGTGTGCACTCGCGTGCATGTATGCTACTATACATGTATGTGCATGCGAGTGTGTGCATGTTTGTAGGTGTATGTGGGTCAGCTACCTCTTTATTGTTTTTGCATGTAGATCATACTGTCAGCTTCCTTTTCTCTTCTTTTTTTTTTCTTTTTATACACCAGTAAGGACATGAAAGGGCTAAACATAAAATAAAACCATAAACAAACTTGTCTTATGACTCAGTGTATACCTCCCATTATCTAAATGCCCTTCTCTGTAAATCTGCACCTCTACCCCACCCCCTAAGTCTGACACTGCCCTTCAAGCATCCTCAGTTACGGTCAGCATCTCCTGAATTCCTTTGGTTACACAACGCTCCACTGTATCCAGGATAGCCCTCACATCATCTATCCTATCCAACCTTCTGTCCCCCTGCGCAGTTGTTTCATCTCTATGCCTTTATTGAACAGATATCAGAATCATTCCAGTAGCAAATTAACAGTGTAAGAAATGACAGTGATTTATTCATGGAAGGATTGCTCTAAGTAAATGCTGTGACCCATCTCCAAATGTGGCCTATCGGTTTCACTGATATCCACTGATATGTATTTTGATTTGCACTGATATCCACTAATATGTAATGTGCTGTGTTTCTCTTACCTGCAATGCTGGTACTTGTCCATAACATTCAAGTTTGTATGGGGCAAAGGCTGAACATGTATGTGTTTCCTTTCCTAGAATTTTAGGATCAAGAGAAAATGAAATAAACTCAGAGATGCACATTTATTTTCAGTTCTGAGAGGTGTATCACTGACAGCTACGTTATAATGAAACATAGTGCAAATTTCCCATAGTCACTGTTCAGCATTGTTCGTTATGTGGGTTGGTCAGGATGGGATGACATAGTTTCTGCTCTGATCATACAACATAGCTACACCATTCTAACACTGCACAGTGGATGAGGACAGAGGGATACAGCACATCTTGTTTGACCTCTTCATGACATTCATGGCACTGTCTGATTCATAAATATTTTTTGACAGGTTGCTATGACCACAGTTAAGTGCACATTTGCTTAGTATGCAAATGAAGGGATCTGTTGTTGCTGTGGTTGCCACTGATTGATGGTCGGACCATGGTGATAATCCAAAGCATTTATGTGCTTTTCTGCACACTTCTGTATATGTTGAGGTAATCTTTTCTGTTTTTCTTTTTGTGTGCAATGAATTACTTAGTACCAAAATCAGTGACAGTGGTACATTGAGGCCACACTGTTTTGTGTGAGGATAGTCCACACTTCTATAGTCATAAATATCAACTGATATTCAGTAGCAGACAATGCTGTGGATGTTAATCTGTATACCTATTCCATTCGTGGACTAATCCACGTAAACAGTAATAGTTTCACATTTCAAAACTATGCATACTACACTTGAGAGTGATTGGTTGATTGATTGATTGATTGATTGATTGATTGATTGATTGATTGATTGATTGATTGATTGGACATTTGTTAACTGGGATAGTCCATCTGAGCAAAAGCCTTTTTTTCAGTGGAGGCCTGGGGAGAAAAGCTCCACAGTACAATTATGCAAGAAAATTTACAAATCTGAAAATGAATACAGTGAAAAATTTACAATAAAACAGTTAAACAAATGTAGATAAAGCTCCACAGTACAATATAGTAAGAGGTATTATAACACTGAAGAAAAAACATAGCAAAGAAATATGCAATAAAATATTTGAATGAATTTACATAACACATTGGGTTATCTTCATGGGGTAATTGTACAATACAGAGCAGTTAAGTGAGTTATGGTAGTAACAAGAGTGTGGAGATGGGAGAGGTATAGCCGTATACATTCTTGCATGCAGCTGACTTGCCTTCTGAAGGTAAAAAGACAATTTAAAGGACAACAGTAATTGCTGATGCTCTGTTGTCTTTTTGGTTGCTGTTGTAATTCCAGGAATGGCAGATATGGGTCTTGGAATTGCAGTAGGACACAATGTATATGGTAGTGTGTTACAATTCCTGGAGCTTTGTGGCATCTCTGAGTCCTATAGGGTATTCATACGTCATGTTATTATTTCTGTATAAATGCTTAATCAATGTTATTTTTCTTCCGTATCTTACAGGGCAGGATTCACGAAGGCTTGCACGGAGTGTAAGAGACGTGCAAGACTCCGTGCAAGACTTCATGCAATCCTCGCGATCCAGGAACAGCCCGAAACTCCGTGTAAGAGACCAGCTAAAACGTCTCTTACACAGACTGGGCGTGGATATGCTAAATACCTCACTTGCAGCCAAAAGGCATGCAAATGAGGTAGAGTAGCGATCCACGAAGCAGAAAGCAACCTGTGTAAGAGCCGTTTTAGCTGCAGAAATGTACTCGGTTGATAACTGAGTACGTTTCTGCAAAAATCACAATGGAGCCATGTCAGCTCCAAATAAAGGGTGCATATGTGTCAGGCAGCATGCCAATGGCCAAATATGTGGCCATTGGCAAGGTACCCTGATGCAAATATGAAAAATAATACTTTTTTTTTTTTCGCCGATGTTTAAACGCAGCGCAGCCCCGCGCAAACGGGTTGCGCTGTATAACACATAAAAATGAAGGTAATACATGAATTTACAATACAGGGACCAGCAGACCAAAAACAACATGGCCACAATTTAGTGGTTGCTAAGGGGGGAAGCTGAGTCTAAGAGATGTAACTAAGCATTATTAGGCAATCTGATGTAAATGAGTGTTAGGATACTGAATTCCACTGTCACATAGCAAATGAGCACATTCTGAGTAGTGTAAGAGATACATAAGGGGGAGGAACAGAGTAGGAGATAGGTGACATCACAGGGGGGAATGGTAGAAAGAAATGCAGTTCATTGGAGGTCAGTGTTACATGACAGATGTCAGACACATATCATGGAAAGAGGAGTGCCACAAGATAAGCATGGGAAAGTCAAGAAATGGAAGGTGTACACTGTTACTTACACCAAAGTTTCTTGTTGGCATGCATCACGCAGCGCACCATGAAGCGCGAGTAGGGCAGTGTGCGCACGTGTAAGGCAGACTGAGCATGTGGGAGCCTGTTGGCAGACTTGTAACACTGTTTGCACTGGTGTGCACGCGTTTTAACCCAAATAAGCAGATTCTGAACCGTGTAAGCATGTGTGCGTGCGTGTAAGCCACTGTGAGCGTGTTTCTGCTGGTATGCACGTTGCTCCCCCCTGAGGAAACAGAAAGGAAAAAGGAAGCAGCAGAATTAGTAGGAAGCTAGCAGGGAATACTGCTGGAGCTAGCAGGTGAAAACAATTAGAAGCAGGCAATTACACAGGCAGAATAGTAGCTCAGCCAAGCATTTAAAACTCTGCAAACAGCAGTGCAGGATGTTTCTCTCAAGAGACACTGCAAGACAGGAGTAAGCTATTAGAAGTGAAAACTGCAAAAGCTGAACTCAGAGCAGAAATGCTAGGGGCTGCCATAGCTGTCATAAGGAGACATAGGCGAATTGCTGCGGGTGGTGACAATGCAGATGGTGCCAGACAACCCACAGTGAGGAGACAGAGAAGAGTGTACAGTCCCAGGGTCACCTACCATGGGTTACATGAGCTGGAGATAGTAGAGTGCTATAGAGTGGACAGAGACCTCCTGCAGCAAATTGTCGAGCTGTGCAGGCCATGCCTCACACACAGAACCAACAGAGGGGAACCCATCCCAGTGGAACCAAGGTATGTGTTGGCCTAAGAATACTAGCAACAGGTGCCTTCCAGAGACCAACTGGTGATATGATGGGGATATCACAGGCATAAGCCTCCAGGGTACTGCACCAGTTCCTGGATGCCATGTCAGCACATGTCGGTGATCATGTATATTTCCCCAATGCCCGTGAGGTATTGGCCAGCAATATGCGTCTCTTCCAGCAAATAGCGGAATACCCTGAGGTAGTGGGTGCAATAGACTGCACGCACATACACATCAAAGCACCAGCCGGTGAGTGGGGTAGGGCCTACATTAACCGCAAGGGCCTTCCCTCCATCAACTGCCAGGTCGTGTGTGATGCCCAGGGCATAATAATGAATGTGTGTGCTGGCTGCCCTGGGAGCTACCATGATTCCTATATCTGGCATTTGACGCAGCTGTACCAGACATTTGCCAATGGGGACATCCCACACGGACACCTAGTGGGGGATGCAGGTTATGCACTGGAGCCGTGGCTGATGACACCCATCAGAAATGCACACACACCTGAACAGGAACGCCATAATGAGGCACACGCACAAACACATAATGTAATAGAGCGTGTGTTTGGGCTGCTCAAGTCACGGTTCCGGTGTCTGGGCACATCTGATGGATCCTTGCAGTACTCAACAACTACATGTACCCAAATTGTCATGGTAGGTGCTATGCTACATAATATGATCTTGTGAAAACAGCTGCAGCAGGACCAGCATAGGGCCGGGCCAAACAGCCCCCCACCATTGCCAAGGCCATGACAGGCAGAGCATGACTCGGAGGAGGAACAACCTGAGCCTGCCCCAGTAGGCAGAAGGTGGCATGCCCAGTATGCCCTGGCCTTGGCAAAGAGGCAACACATAGCACATACACTGGCTCAGTAGGAACCCTGGGAATGATACCCCTCTCTGACTCACTCATATAATAACTTGGATGCCTAAAATGACATAACTTGCTCTCTAACATGTACAGGGAGTGTAATATGTGCATCCGACAGAGGCAGCCCTGCAGCACCACCTGAGGCATGAATGCCATGTGTTAAGTAATGTAACACCATGTAGTATATGCACACTTGAGGACCCTGACTAACATCCTACCCTCACCAAGCATGATGCCACAATATGATGATGGGATGATCAATTGCAATAATTGGCTGAAGTTTTGCAGTTAGTCAAAGGGGATCCAATGTGTGCCAGCCTGGGATGACATGCTGAGCATGACATGATGCTCCACCTGCTAGGGGTGGCGTGCACCTATCAGTCCAGGCCTCATGGATACTGGCAAAGGCTGTAATTACCCACAGCGTGCCCTGAATAGGTAAGGCTCAAAACACAAACCCACCTCCATAGGTACCACAAGGGATAAGAACCTAGATGTAATGCTACCCAATGCCAGAAGTCTAAACAGCAAGATGCGTGCAGTGTAAACTCACCCAGTATGGAGAATGTTGATATCTGTCCTGTAACAGAGAACTGGGTCAAGGCTCACAACAGCACCCTAACAATACCAGGTTACACCTCATACTGTGCTGTACAGCCTCAAAACATGGAACAAGCTACAAAAGGAGGGTGACTAGCAATAATTGTCAAGGATAACCACACCCGCATGTTGGTACCACAACAAGAAGCAGCATGGACTAGCCATGGTCAAGTAACAGTGGCTAAAACTGCTTCCCAGTTTATAGCCTGCTACAGACTACCATCCTAACACCAGGAACTGCACCTGGCCTATGTTGGAATACATGAATATATCAAGCCCCCCAAACCACATTATATTGGTTGACTGAAAATACCCAGACATAGACTGGGAGCATTATACTAGCTCCAACTCTGTAAGAGAAAAGTTCCCAGAATCCATAAAACAAAATGCCCAGGAACAACGTACCACTCCCACAAGAGGGGTAAGCATACTGGATGTGATAATCAGCAGAATGGGTACTGGATGGCAAGATGAGAAGTGCATCCCTCACTGGTAAGACCAGACCATAGAGTAATCACACTGGATATACACATCCTGACCACAGTCCCTGGCCAGAAAACCACAGTGAAAAACATGTGTAAAGCATAAGTTGCACCCCTCCAAACTGATGTGTAATCCATTAAAGGCCCTGTGCAGGTGCAAAATATGGGCCACACCTCAGAACCTGTTACACAGGCATTCCATGAACACAGCCAGGAATGCTTGGATTATGCAATCACAAATAACAACAAGACACAATGCCATACACGCAGGCATCTGGCATGCTGGACTCCAGCCATTACCAAACCATGCAAGAGAATGAGAAAGCTACGACATAAAAAGGGAAGTAATCACTGATCAGTAGTATGGCAATAAAATATGTCCACACATACAATCCACTAAGGCCAGCTACAACAAGTTGAATCTATGAATCCTGAGGCAATGTTATACCTGCCCCAAGTACACAGACAACCCTCAACTCCCCCCAAGAAATACAAATATATGTGAGAGATGCAACCATTTATCCAAACCGGAGGCTGAGTTCTCTCAACTCAGTACTGTCATAACTAGTCAGGAGGAGAAGGTAACCACACACACCACAAACCCAGTCCCACATAGACCTATCACAACTGCAAACCAAACACATAAACACAGGAAAACATTCCCGGAGGCCCTAATTACAAACACCACACCAACAGAGGTCTCCAAAGCAGATCCCCAAGCAACCACAACCTCCAAACATAGCACATGCAACACATAGTACACAAAGCTGGTGTGCCAAATAGTCACAGGTCAGAAGGAGAAACAACATGCCTGATACAGTTGTAATAGGTGACTCTATAGGCAGACACACTGCTGTCCCGCTCACCAGACTGAATAAAGGAAAGGGTACAGTAAGCTGCCTGTAGGCTGCTACAATACGCCGCATAACACAAGTACACAGTTCACCCCAAAGCAAGTAGAAATATGATGCAGTCATTGTCCATGCTGGTGTGAATGACCTGGGATGTACCTCCCTGGACTACATGAAAAGAGACATAGATGAGTATGTACTCCAGGCCGGTATGACACTGCCCGTTTGCAGCATCCTACCCTCACCAAGAATGATGCCACAGTACAAACACAGAATGATCAGCTTTAACAGGTGGCACAATTACTGCTGTCATTCCAAGAGGATCTAATGTCTGTCTGCTTGGGATGCCATGCATGACAAGCCATGCTGCTGTTCCAGGGATGGCTTGCACCTGTTACCCCTGGGCATCTGGATTTTGGATAAGGCTTTTGCCACCTCCATAGAGCCTTATGTAGGCAAGGCTGAAAAGACTAACCCACCACCCTAGAAAACATAAATGGTAAGAAACATAAGGGTAATGCTGACCAATGCCAGACGTGTAAACCACAATATGCATGCTCCTGAGGCCCTCCCCAGTATGGAGAACATCGATGTCTGTGCAGGGACAGAAACCTGCTGCAAGCCTACTGACAGCACACCAGCACTACCAGGTTATACCTCATATCATGCGTTATGGCCCCAAAACCTGGACCAAAACATAAAAGGAGGGGGAGTATTCATATTCAGCACAGACACCCACACGTCCTGGTAACTGACAATGCACGAAGCATCGGAGACCACCCATGTGCAACTAACCATAGGCAAAACTGCTGTACAGTCTGTAGCATGCTACAGACCACACTCTCACACACAGGAACCCCACCCAGACATCCTGAAGACACTGGACAGTATGAATGTCGCACCAAATACCAAACAAGGTACTCACAAATTACCACATAGGTGGTAAACCATTATGTATGGAAGGAGCAATCAGGGACCTAGGGACAAAAGTGGATAGTAACCTGTTATGTGACACTCACATTGCCAATGTGGCTAGGAAGACTGTCTATATTGGACACCGTATCATGAAAGGATTCAAATCTACGTCAACAGAGGTCATTGTGCCCCTGTACTGTTCTCTTATCAGACCCATAATCTAGTACAATGCCTCATTTGGGATGTACCTTACCTGACACCTGCAACAGTTAGAAAGACCTCAAAGGTACCTCACCAAGAGGATAAAGGGTCCCAAATATATGTCATATGCTGCCTGGCTGTAGACACCCCAGCTGAATGCAGTCACATACTGCTTACACAGAGGCATTGTATGTCTGTTGTACAAGGCCATGTCCAACACAGGAGTAATGGACATGCTCCACCCCAGAAAACTCAAAGCCATTGGAGCTGTGAAAGTGAGAGATGTCAACCTCAACACATAATGAAATAGGATGTGCTGGAGGGACAGATACATAACCCAGAGGCTCCCCACACCCTGGAACAGAATCCCACTCCATGTTAGGCAGAGCCCCTCACTGACACTCTTCAACAGGAATATTGCCAAGTGGATGGATGATCGTAGATGTACACTGGGGGTCTTCACTGTGTCACGTCCAGACAGAGGCACAGTAAAGTAAATGATAAATGGCCATAATATTCACATAGCAAGGGGCGGCGAAAGACACACACACTCTGGCTAGGCTTACAAATGCCCTAGGGTGGATAGCCTAGTATGAACCTATGAACCTATGAAGATACAAATTGTACAGGACACTAAGGATAATCCCAAGGCTTACTCAACTGATGGTAGGAACCCTGTTGGGAATTCACAGATATGCTCTGAATCACACAAATATTACAAACAACATACCAAACAAACACACATATTGCCAACATACAACCTGACAGGTGCAGTGCAACCCCCCCCCCCCAGAATGCAAAATATCTATCCCAGCAGACTGCTGGCCCCCTGACATTGCAGATGTTGAGGTAACAGCCAGCATCTACAAAGCAAAACACACAGCAGCAATGGTATGAGATGGTGTCCTGGGCTGAGTCCAACATGGACTCCAAGAAGAATGGAATGCCAAATCACACTACTGCTCAATGTCAGCCTTACCACAGGATGTGTACCCAAAGAGCAGTGTACAACAACAGTGGTCCTTCTCAACAAAGGTGTTGCCTGAATGGATACTGCAAACTACCACCCCAGAATCCTGACAAGCATGGTCTGCACAGCTATGGAAAGGATCAGCATGTACCGCAGACATAAAGATATTGGGGACCTACTGACACTGGACCCTACCCAGTGTGGCTTTCTGAAGTGCAGATCCTGCCCCTAAACATGTTTGACTCATTTGAAACAGTCATTAAGGCCATTGATGAGGGCAATGTGGTCCACACAGCGTAGCTGGACCTTGCAAATGCTTCCATACAATACCCTACGTGTTCATTATAGATATGCTCACCAGCTTAAATATAAACCCCTATGTAAACCAGACCAAGGACAGAACTGACATGGTCAGACATGCTGCAGCCATGTCAGACTACAAACCAGATATAAATGGCATCCCACAAGGCTTGGTCCTGGGACCTCCCTCGTTTGGTATATATGTCCCATAGGTACAGGCCAACATGGAAGGACTGTGTCTGAACATGTATGCAGAGGACTACAAACTGCCCACCATATCTGACCCTCCAGCTGACACAAGCATCCCACAAAAGGGCCACATAGAAACAGACAACTTGTGCCATAGCCATGTCAGCAAGCTAATTGCAGAAAAGTGTATAGTCAACCCCTGTGGATATACAGTAAGTGCCCACCAATTACCACATATGTGTTAACCCATTACGTACCTAACATGTAATGAGACCTGGGGACACAAGGTGATAGATATCCTGTATTGGATAAACATGTGGCTGTAGTGTTCACAGAAACATACCATGTACCCATCTAATCATGAAGGTTGTCAGATCTAGATAAGGGGAGGTCATTGTGGCTCTGCAGTCATCCTTCATCAGCGTTAAAATTGACTACAATAGCCCCTGTGGGATGTACCTCAGCAGACACCTCCATCAACTGTAAAGTCCCCAACAGTACCTCACCAGGAGTATCAAAGTGCTTGAACAGATGCCATGTGTTGCCTGATTAAACAAACTGCAGCTCCACACACTGCCATACTGCCCACCCAGAGGCAAGCTGTGCCTGATGTATAAAGCCATGTCCAAGCTGGAATCAATGAACATGCTGCACCTTGTACAATCTGAATGGTAGTGAGCTATGCACATGAGAGACCTGAACCCCAGCACTGACATACATAGGACAAGCTGTACTGCATGATCCATAACACAGAAGTCACCCCCACTCATGAGTAAACTCCCAATACAGGTTATCCATAGAGTCACTCATCGATTCTCCTCAAGAGGAATCGTGATGAGTGGATGGGAGATGGTAGGTTTACCCTGGGTATCACTGTTATGTCACAGGTATACGGAGGCACAGTATAGTAACCATGACATATGTTATGGCAAACTCCACTTACAATGTGTGTCGAAGGACAAACACACTCTCCGACTAGCATTAGAAATGGCCTAGGGCATATCGCTACTGTTTGCCAATGTACACCTATGTTGTGGAATACACTACCAATGTTGGACAAGCCTGGCATAAGTAGTTCATATCTGAACATAATGCAGCATGGTCAGATGTGCACAACTGGCCCCTAACCAGGCTGTTGTGCTCACTATGGAAATGTAAAGCAGTTATAGGACTAAAGCCCTGGATACTGTCCACCACAGTGAAAGTACTGAACCAGTACACTATACGGTACTACAGTGTTAGGTCAGTATGAAAGGATGCTGACAACTGTATGCAAAGTATCCCATGCAAACCATGCAGGCACAGTATAATCCCTGTTGTGTTCACACACAAAGCAGTTGGACAGTAACTACACAACATGACACACAACACACAACCATAAATGGGAGATATTGTTGAAGTTCACACTCATCCACAAATGTGGTGGGCTGCAGAGTTCAACATATGGAAAGCACACACTGGGCATGCAGGCACACTTTGATAAATGAGACATATGTCAGACAACATGCCATGGGAAGGCTGAACTGGGCATGCTCACACACTTAGGCCAAATCTCAGTTTAGCAGTTGGCCACACATATCTGGTATGTGTACGTGTTTATTCCAGGAACCAACCACATTACAGCAATCTGCCCAGTGTACACAGTTAAATGACTACAGAGACATACGTGATATAGTGGATCCCTCCCATATGCAAACATCTTCCACAGATACACACGTTGTTCATACAAACAGGGAATGCTATGGCAATAAAGACCTGCAAACAGTCTATCAGCAACAAATAATGTGCATCTGACAATCAAACATATGGGTGTAGAGGTCAACACTAGGCTGTTTGCCCTAGGGAATAACAGCTTAGCCAGAGTGTGCTTGGCTTCTGCCTCCCCAGTACAGTAGGCTACTGTGCCACTGTAAAGTAGGTCACATAAGGCACCGTGTGAGGCTAGTGTGCTGTGCCTCTGTCAAGCAGGGACACAGTGGAGATCCCAGGGTTTGAATGTGCTAAGCCACATCCATGTTGTTGGTGTGTGCTGGAAGAGGGTTGCTGAGGACCTCAAACAGTAAGTGGGTGTCAATAACAGTGGAACACGAAATAAAAACAGACCCAAAAAGCACGAAAAAAAACACAGAAACCTTGCTCCAGCAAATAAATCAGCGGCAAAAAATGTTGAAAAAATCCAGTAAGCTGTAGTCTTAACGCCAATTTATTAAGAAGAACATTTTCGGTAAGTGGGTGTCAATAACAGACTGAGGGGAGCCTTATCTGCATTGTCTGGACAATTTCACTGTCAACACTGTGTTGTGATGATTATGTGGGATTGAAGTGTCGTGCTGGTACTGTTCAGAGATGTCCTCCCTCTGTGGGCTACTGCTCTGCAATGTATTAGCTCACTCTGTCTGTTGGACAGCTCATATATGGCTGGTGTACACCTGACAGGTGTCCTGTTGTGGAGCAGTCATGGGTATATTTGGGATAGCATGATCAATGCAAACCTTCCACATTCTCATAGAATGCAATTGTCAAGGATTATGCAGAGTGGCCAGTATACTCCCCCAGCATGGGTCCTTTGAAGTCTTCCACCCCAGTCTTCACAAGTGTAAAGTCTGCTTGTGATAAATACAGTTTGTTTGCAGTGACAACCTTGCCTGGGGGTGGGGATGGGATATGGATGTCCAGGGAAAGGTGGGTATGGTCAGATATCAACAATGGTGGTCTACCTCTGGTGTGGAACAGTGAGTACCCATGCTGCAGATGGTCAGGTGCAATATGTATTCCCCCTTGTGGCTGTGGTGAGTGGTCTGCCATAGCACATGGACTCACAAATTGTAGTAGCTGTAGGGTAATGTTGTAGAGGCCTGAGTAGTTCCCACACACAATATGTCTGTACCTGACGCTAACAACTGGAATGGTGTATGTGAACACCTGCATATCCTGGCACTGTTCCCAGGGAAGCAAAGTGTGTGTCCTGGATGTGAGAGGGGTGGTCTGGACTGGTTGTGTTGTGTGTTACAGGTCCTGTGGTCACGAAGCATGGTATAGAACATAACCTGCCAGTGCGATGTGCATATCTGACCCTGAAGTAGGTGGCTGCCAATGCATATATATGCTATCCCCCACCTGACAGGTAGTACTGGATGTACATACCTCTGTAGAAATAATGATGTCAGCACCCTATAAATACTGCAGGTGCAGAGCAAATGCATAGTAATTTAGATAGTGCACTCTGCTAATGCGTCTCCCTCAAGTGTCATAATGTAGTTAGGTAGGGGTTTAAACCCTGCAAATGCTCAGTGTGTGTGTGGATGAGCGGGGTTGTTGTGTGTGCAAGTCTGTTTGAGGGAAATGTCCCTTTTGGCAACTGGGAAAACACACTATAGGATGCACATTCCCCTTTCTAAACACTGATGATGTCAGCACCCTATAAGTACAGCAGGAGAAGGGAAACCTCCCAGTAATGCAAATAGCGTGCTCTGCTAATGCATCCGTCTCGAGTGTCATAGCATAGTTAGATAGGGGTTTGAATCCTGCAAATGCCCAGTGTGTGTGGAGGGGGGTTACTGTGTGTGCAAGTCTGTATGAAAGAAATGTCCCTTTTGGCAACTAGGAGAACACACTAAAGGATGCACATTCCCCTTTCTAAACACTGATGATGTCAGCACCCTATAAGTACAGCAGGAGAAGGGAAACCTCCCAGTAATGCGAATAGCGCACTTTGCTAATGCGTCCATCTCAAGTGTCATAACATAGTTAGGTAGGGGTTTGAATCCTGCAAATACCCAGTGTGTGTGGAGGGGGGGTTAGTGTGTGTGCAAGTCTGTATGAAAAAAATGTCCCTTTTGGCAACTAGGAGGATGCACATTCCCCTTTCTAAACATTGATGATGCCAGCACCCTATAAGTACAGCAGGAGAAGGGAAACCTCCTAATAATGCGAATAGCGTGCTCTGTTAATGCGTCCATCTCGAGTGTCATAACATAGTTAGGTAGGGGGTTGAATCCTGCAAATGCCCAGTGTGTGTGGAGGGGGGTTAGTGTGTGTGCGTCTGTATGAAAGAAATGTCTTTTGGCAACTAGGAGAACACACTACAGGATGCACATTCCCCTTTCTAAACACTGATGATGTCAGCACCCTATAAGTACAGCAGGAGAAGAAAATCCTCCCAGTAATGCAAATAGCGCGCTCTGCTAATGCGTCTGTTCGAGTGTCATAACATAGTTAGGTAGGGGTTTGAATCCTGCAAATGCCCAGTGTGTGTGGAGGGGGCTTAGTGTGTGTGCAAGTCTGTATGAAAGAAATGTCCCTTTTGGCAACTAGGAGAACACACTACAGGATGCACATTCCCCTTTCTAAACACTGATGATGTCAGCACCCTATAAGTACAGCTGGAGAAGGGAAACCTCCCAGTAATTCGAATAGCGCGCTCTGCTAATGCATCCCTTTCAAGTGTCATAACATAGCTAGGTAGGGGTTTGAATCCTGCAAATGAAGTGTGTGTGTTTAGATGAGGGGAGTTTGTGTGTGTGCAATTCTGTATGAAAAATATGTGCTTTTTGGCAATCAGGAGAACACACTACATGATGCACATTACCCTTTCCAAACACTGATGATGTCAGCACCCTATAAGTACAGCCAGAGAAGAAAAACCTCCCAGTAATTCGAATAGTGCGCTCTGCTAATGCGTCTCTCTCAAGTGTCATAACATAGGTAGGGGTATGAATCCTGCAAATGGCAAGTGTGGGGGGGGTAGTAGGGTGTGTGTAATTGCAAGTGTGAGAAAACAGTTCCTTCTGGCAACTACTACTATACACCAGATGCTGCATATTCCCCCTGTAAACACAGGTGATGTCACCACACTATCAGTACAGCCAAACAGGGTTAATCGCCCAGTAATGCAAATAGTGCGCTCTGCTACTGGGTCTATTACTACTGTCAGAGCACAGATAGGTATGTTTTGGAAACCCACAACTGCCACGTGTGTTTGTGTCACACAAAATGCCCATGTGTGGGTTGTTGTTCATAACAATGCATGACATTGCTTAAACCAGCAATGGCAATGCACACATGATGTATGTGTGTGACATATACACATATATACCTGTGACCTTCAATAGTTCCCATGTCTGACACGTGCCTCAAGTGAATAAATGGTATTTGCACTGCATAATATTATGAGTGTGTCTTACTGTGCAGGGGCTGCATGCGGTATGTGTATATACAGTGTGAGTTGTATATGGTATCATCCTAACAGCGGGGGATACACATCTGGTCTGGGCCATATAGTCTACATGTAGTCGATGAACAGGTGCTGCATGTTCCCACCTGTTGTGGGAGTGGTAACATGTTGTTCCACTGCAATTCAGTGACTACATGCTGGAAACCTTTCAGCTAGTGTGTTGTTGCTGCAGTAATGCTCACACACAATGTTCGGCTGGATACAGTCCAGCCATATAAAGACATATCTAGAGACCGTCATATTCCCAGTGTTGTTAGGGAGGACAGATGGGTTTCCTGTGTATGGGAGGATTGTGTGTGCCAGGCTATGAACCAGAAGGCAGTCCAACACACTGTTAGCTGCACATGGATAGGCCCTGATGCTTTGTGCTGTGCCAACAACCTGGAGGTATGTGTATCTGTGGTGCCTTGAGATACCTCCCCCCTGTTCATGTGTGGTACATGTGTAGGAGACGACAGGCATGGTATGAGGTATAACCTGGCAGTGATGGGTTGCACCTGTGAGCTGTGAATCAGGAATCTGTTACTGCACAGATATTTCAGTTTACCGTGCTGAGGACAGTGTCCAGTGCATGCATCTTGCGGTGTACACTGCTGGTGTTGTGTAGCATTACTGTTAGTGTCCTATCCCGTGTGATACCCGCGGAGGTGGCTATGTAATCTGTGCCCTGCAGCAAAAGGCACTATGTGTGTATCAAGAGGCTTCGCCAATATACAATGGCCCATGGGTGACATGTGCAAGCTGCCCCTCACAAATCATTGTGGCTTCCCTAGCATGTAAGCACACACTGACAGCCATTGGATACCCTATGAATGACATTGGAGATTGAGCAGAATGTAGACATAGAACACCCTTCCTACATATTGTGGTAGCATACCTGGTGAGGGTATGATGGCAACCAAGGTCAGGCTCATACCAGCCCATGCCACATGCTGAGAGAGCCCTTTTGTGTTCCCTATCATGTAGTCCAGGGAGGTACGTCTCAGGTCATCCATAGTGGCATGGACAATGACTGAGTCATATGTGTCCATGCCTCTGACTGACCTGTATGCATGTGTTATGTGGTGGACCATAGTGCCCCACGGGCATATTACTGTGACCTTCACCATGTACAGCCTGTTGAGCGGGACCCCACTGCACCGGCCAAGAGAGGTACCTGACACATCTGTAGCAGGTGTTTTGTGTGGCCCTACAGGCTGTGAGTGTTTGGCACACGGGATGTGTGTGCCATGTGCTCTGTTCCGACTTAACGTATGCCTGTGTGCCAGCTGCAGAGGTGTGTGATGCTCAGGCAGGATGCTATTCTGAGGCTCCAAGTATGCCCCAGTGTGGTCATGTGCTTGGATTGCTGTTAGTGCAGGTCTATGTCAGACTGGTATTGTAGTCACTGTAGTATGTCATGCCACCTGAGAGTGTATGGCAGTACTGGGTTCAGAGTGCTCAGTCCCCAGATTGGCTATGTGGTTGCATCTCACACATGTGTTGTACGTTCCTGGCCAGGGGAGAGGGTTGACTGCATACATGTGGCAGCTGTGGCATTGCCACATGACTCACATATACCACAACTGGACCATAGAGGTGATTCACAGGTTACCTTTGCACATGCTACCATAGTAGTGTGATTGCCATGGTGATTACCAACACATAGGGCCAATGGGGAACAACATACTGAAGGTGAGTATGTGTGGGTGTACTGCTTCTGATTTCATAGCGCTGGCATTTATGACTGCACACGTGGGCAAATGCCAGGTAAGTCATATGCAATGTGTCACAGGCAACGTACATGTGAACAGGACAGACAGTGACGTTCTGTCAAGTGAGACATTGACATACGTATAGTACGCTATGCAGATGTCACTAGGAATCCACAAAAGCTCTGTAAATCTGCATTGCAGGTGGAATCAATGTTCCAGGGAACCTCAAGCAAACATGCATGCAAACAAAGCTACAGTAAGCAGGGTTGGAAGTAGTCCATTGTACAACAAAGAAGGGGTACCACTTCCAGTAGGTAACAGTGCAAATATGCAGGCACTATAAACATGTACCCAGGAATGCACAGCTCAGATGTCCATGGTACAACTGATATTATTTAATATTTAATTTAATTTAAATTAAATTGGTACTGCACACATATCAACATGCGCAAACATCCACATTGCATAGTCGTTGTGGGCAACATGCCACCATTAGTGTACATGTCCATCATTGCGTATCACTACTTGCATTACCTTCTCCCCTGTGCTACCTATGTATGTGGCTATCTGTTGACATCCTTACCACCGGTATGCAATAATGTGCAGCTGTTAAACTATGGTAATTACTATGGGTGTAGATAACAGTTCAGGACAGTCATACAGTTACTGCATCAGACATGCTGGGATATACACACAATCATACCAGCACACTGTACTGTTACCAACATGATACTAGTAATACACTTCTATGTAGTCACCCTGTGCATCAGCAACATGTTAACCTGTTCCTGCACTGATGTTGGAGATTGCAGGAGGTGGCACAGTTTCATCATATGCACAGGGTGTGAACTAGATATGCCTGAGTCTGCCACTGATACCACCAATTGACATGTATGTGTATGTGTGTTGGTGAGGGACAGCAGTACAGGGTGGGGCACTGTTGGTGCAGTGTGTGCGTGTATGTGGTAGCCCTAGGTGTTAACATTTCGCATGTGTGTATGCATGCACACAGTTCCACCTCATGGCTGCCATATACACTGGAGTTTGTGGACAGCCACAGACTGCACCTGGCAGGTCATACAGATCAGTGTCTGTGGCCATGGACACGGTACCTGTGCCTGGCAGGGGTGCTACGGACCATATCCAGTACTAAGCCAGACTGGGTACTGTCATCAGAAGCGGGTGTTCGTTGACTGGACACAGGTCCCTGTTGGGACTGTCCAGAGCCACGTGCACGTGGTCTCCTGGGGCAGTCTGATGACAGCACAGACCCAGCATTGCTGGGGCTGCTGCTGGCACTATGGGGGCATCCGTGGGCCTGTTGTCATCCGCGCCGACTGCCAGCTGCTGCTGTTGCTGGCATACAGCCACGTTGATTCCGCAACCGTCCACCATTGCCCTGGCTCATGGACATGTAGTTGTGGAACTGCTGTAATATGTCCCCACAACGTCTGTCTATGACATCGGTGAAATTACGGATAGCATCCGCAATGTCACACATACTGTCAGTCATGGATGTGCGACATGCTCTAAGCTCCCTTGGACCCTGTCTGGTGTACCTTTCCATATGTGACTGTGCCTGCATGACAGCCCGAAACATAGCTGAGGTTGACAGACCTCTTTGGGCACGTCTGCCAGAGGCAGTACGCCCATGGATGCTCCCACGAGAACCCATGGGCAACTGTCTGTGTGGTACCATCTCAGGACCCTGCCCATGGCTGCTGTGTGGGGAAGCATGTGCCACAGATACCACATTACCCTGGTCAATGCCCACTGTATCCTGTCCATCACCTAGGGACATTGGTGACATAGGATGTACTGGCAGGATGACTGTGCGCAATGATGGGGTTGACAGCCATGTACTGTCAACTGGCTGACCAATGACGGACCCTGACACACCTTCCTGTGCGATTACACAGATATCATCATTATCAGGATCTGTGGCACCAGATTCAGGTTCCCTGCTGCAGGACACCAGAGCAGCACCAGAACCTCTGGGAGGAAGACAGGAAACACAGTTTACAATGTCTACACAATGTTACCAGTGATGCACACATGCACACGTGCACATGTGCACACGTGCACATGTGCACACAGGCACACGTGGACACAGGCACACATGCACACATGAACACGTGGACACATGCACACATGCACACATGCACACGTGCACACGTGGACACAGGCACACATGCACACGTGGACACGTGGACACATGCACACATGCACACGTGGACACATGCACACATGCACATGTGGACACATGCACACATGCACACGTGGACACAGGCACACATGCACACGTGGACACAGGCACACGTGGGCACATGCACACATGCACACCCCGCAGTATACACACAGAGCACTACTGAGTTACACTATTATTACTAGCACTATCAGGACTATTATAGATATTGTTAAAACACACTCACCAGCATGAATGGGCTGCCTTGCTGTAACACCGGAGGGACCTGCAGAAATGAGGGGATTAATGTCAGTGGGCACAACTGTGCCATTGATACTGCATATGATACAGTTCAGTAGTACAACAGTTGCCTTTCACATGTCAGCTGCTGATATTGGCAATATCATACCTGCACAATTACATACTATGTTGACAGCTGCATACCAAGGACACACCTTACACATGCATAAACTAACAGTGTACAGAACAGTCAAGTATACATATGGCATAATACCTGCATGCTCCATGTCATGTTGCTGTGTGGCTCCAGCCTCCATCATAATGCAGGTGTATTGCTGTTGATGTTCCTGGGCTGGAGCCACAACACTTAGGAGTAGCCCCTCCAGTCTGGTGAGGGGGGGATGTGTGGCCACCCCACCTCCGGTGGCAACCTGTTGCCTGTGGATATCCGACGCACGCTGATGGACATTTCTGATTAAATCACTGCAGTGATGTCGTACCTGCTCATATGTCCTATTATGCATGCCAATGTCATTTACCCTACAGACAAGGTCTTGCCACAGTGCAGCCCTCTCCTGCTGATTCTGGCTGGTGCGGGAAAACAGTATGTCATAATCCCGCACCAGGCTCTGGTGTATCTCTTCATCTTCTGCAGCAGAGTAGGCAGGATTTCGCTGACGCTCCATGTCCCTGAACGAGAACACAAACAGGATATCAGCAAACTATGTCAGCAAAATATGGCACACATACTATACATGATACTCAACTGTAGTGGTATACTACTACTCACATATGTAGCACGTGTGTGTCTCTTGGTGGATACACATGTACATGGCCAGATATCAGTGCTCAGCCAACACCTGTGCAACAATACCTGCCACATTCCATACAACATAGTACCAAGCCCCATCGGTCAGCACACTGAGACAGGTCCAATGCACCACCTCACTCTGGGGTTTCATAACAAGGTACTGGATGTGGAACGTCATCCACTAGTGTGATCTGGACAAAAAATAATCTGCCTGGATATACATATCCCACCACCACCACCAGCACAGTAGACTACTTTGATATATATGTGAATAGACAGATTTTCACTTGTTAGGACTGAGATGGTATCCATGCAGCCCACTGGGCCAGTGGAAGCCACAACCCACAATGCTGACCCTTTTGCAAATGCTTCCCACGGACATCCCAAAGAATGCACGGAACATGCACACACAATTCTAACCCAGACCCTATGCACAAGGGTTAAGCATCCTGTCTGGTGAACCCCAGCCAAAGACAAATTGTATAATGATAGAAGGAGGCTACTGCAGGACAGAGCAGAATCACATAACGGGAAGGCATTTGTGGTCTCATAACAACATCCAAGGCCAACTCTGAGAGGGAAATGGCCAAGGACACTATAGATAACCACAAGGCCTTCTTCAGTTTTGTTAGACACATGGACCAAAAGCCTCAGATATGCTCAGAGTTAGTACACAACTACATAAAATTCACTGAACCCACAGATATTGGCAACATTCTGGCAGACAGGTTCAGTGCAAATATCCCCCCTCCCTCTCCCCCAAAATAAGAAATACTTATCACAGCTGAATGTAACCTCCCTGTCATCTCAGATGTCCAGGTGAGGGCCGCCCTCAGCAAAGCAGAACACACAGCATCAATGTGACCTGATGGTATCCCTGGATGTGTGCTACGTGAACTTCAAGAGGAGCTACAACCGCATATAAAACTGATATTTAACCTTAGCCTTACTACGGGATATGTACCTGAACACTGGCATACAGCAACAGTGGTCCCACTCCACAAAGGAAGCACCTCTACTGACCCTGGGAACTACCGCCCCATAAACTTATCCAGCCTGGTCTGCAAAGCTATGGAAAGATTCATTATGGAACTCATATACAGCGATATTGGGTACCTACAGACACTTGATCCCACCCAGTTTGCCTTTGTGAAGGGCTGATCCTGCCTTTTGAACCTGGTTGACTTTTTCAAAACAGTCACTACAGCCACTGATGAGGGCAAAGCAGTCCATACAGCCTACCTGGACTTGCCTAAGGCCTTCAACACAATACTCCACTCAGGCATCATAGACAAGCTCATCAGCTTAAATGTTAATACATATGTCACATGATGGGTTGCAAACTGGTTGAACAACAGAATCCATAAAGTCAAAATTGCGGGAGCCATGTCAGACTCAAAGCCAGTCACAAGTGGTATCCCACAGGGCTCTGTCCTAGGACCCCTCTTGTTTGGCATTTACTTCTCAGATGTGAAAGCAAACATGGGCGGGTTGTGGATGACAAAGTTCCCAGATGACTGCAAACTAAATGCCATAGTCGATAGCTGACACACACATCCTACAGACAGGCCTCACTGAAACGGACAACTGGTGCCAGAATCATGGCCTAACACTGAATGGCATGTAATGTATAGTCATCCCCTTTGGGTAAAACAATGTACACACAACTTATCACATAGACATACATATAGATACAGACCAATAACACATATGGAGGTTTCACAGTATGTAGACTATTAAATTGTTACTTTACATTACCTGTTTGTCGCAGCTGGTTGCGTTACCGTTAGTATAGGTTCCTGCTGCTGCTAGCCCAGCTTGATACTGACACTGATGACAGCTTCAACTTAGTTTGTCTTAAGTGTGGTTTTTGTTTGTGTTTTTATTTTCTTTTTTTCTTTCTTTCTCTCTCTCTCTCTCTCTCTCTCTCTCTCTCTCTGCCTCCAGACGGTGCAATGAAAGTATTGCATGCTTGGACTGGGAGTACAGGATGCTTTTGTAGGTATCTGCATATGTCCATGTGATGGCCTCTGCACCAATTGTAAGCCAGCATTTGCTAATTGCATGCAGCCAGTTGTGTACTGATTGCAGTTCTCACTGTGATTTCAGGACAGTGCTATAAAAGGGTATGTGAGATAGGCATTGCCCTTTCAGATTGTAATGGCGGGGACCATGCTGGTATGCTGTGGACACTGTTCTGTGAGTGTAAAGGTTAGTATCTCTCTCATAATTCAGGCTGTGTTGTAGATTAACATTTCTCCATTCATCTCTCCTGTTTCCTGTACTAAGTGTGAATGTACACTGATACCTACAACTATATATATATATACACATATATTTATATATGTATAATAACTGACATTATTACCTACTAGCTACCAACTAGCATGGCTGTTTCTGTTCACACACTACTATTATAGTAATCCACTAGATTTGACAGTAAATATACATGACATGCTTTGTGTACTCCACATCCTATATTCCCTTTACATTCATTCCTACTATTACATGATATATTTATTGTAGCACAATGGTTTTATATAAAAGTCATGGCTTAGTCGTAAGTCATGCAGACTACTGTTTCCAAGGTCCTGGGTTCGGGACTGACAGTGGGATTTTATTTTGCTTTTGAACTGACTACAGGACCTGTCCTTCAGAGTGACTAAGGCACTTTTAAGCAGTTGTAACTGGGTTAGCGCTGGTTTGCGCAGAGCTCCCGCATACACACTGGCGTTCAGCTCCGCGCACACCCGCTTACAACCGCTTAACAGTGCTTACTCTGGCGCACACCTGCGTTATTTTCTTTGAAAGAAATGAAAATGGGGAGACAGGAAAGTGGTGAAAAAGGGGTCACAAAGAGGGTAAGACAGTAGGGAAACAAGCTTGGGTTTTGCAGGAGGGATGTAGGTAAGGCCCATAGCTGCCCATTTCTTCATCAGCAACAGCTGTGCATATGTTTGTAATTTGGTGTGACATTTGAAACCTTCCACCCCTGAGAGAGGTATCAGGACAACAATAATACTTGTTGTACAGCCAATTGTAATTGACAGTTTCCATGTCCAGCAGACATGTGTGCGAAATGGGCAGCTATGTATGGGGCGTAATTTTTTGTGGGTACAGAGTGCCCTTTTATTTATTTATTTTTTTTCAGGTGAGAGTGGTATGTCTGGTAAAGGAAGTCGGTATAGCTGGGGAGGTAAGTTGGGTAGGTCAACAGACAAGACAAACAAGATGCATACAGGGGCGGTGTATGACACGTGTGGGGGGGGTTACACAATTGACGGGGATGGATGTTTGGATATCCAGAGCCCATGAGCCCACAGATGGTAACAGTGGAACTGATATCCCCACCCATGGGCAGTTGCCACTGTACCTTCACTGCCCAGGACAGGGCTGTGCTGGGGGCTGTGTAAGCCGGGCAACAGGCATGCCTGTTAGTTGTGCCACCTGTGCCTTAAGCTGGCGTAGGGGCCCAAGAACAGATTCCTGAATCTCCCTACGCACCACAGTCCGGACGCTATGGAGGGTGAGTGGTGGTTTTCCTCCAGCCACACTTGCAGAGGGGGGACGAGCCCCATTCCCTGCAGCGCTTCCACCCGCAGGTGGAACAGGGCCACCGGAGGAGGGTCCGGACTGGGCACTACTGCCAGGTGCACTCGCCAGCTGAAGTGGGAGAGGTGGGTCCGCTGGAACCCGCCTTCCCTGTCCTCCTATGTTTTGCATTATGTCATGACAGTTTGGGTTAGTAACATACAATACCGTTCGCAATTAGTTGTAACAGCATGCATTAGTATTCCCATTAACCAAACACCCAGATATTCACACCATTGAACAGCGAGCGTAACACATGCATAATTTGAACAGCAATACACAGTCCAACAACATGCAGGGTTGATTGATGGCAACAGGCCATCAGGTTTGGATGTATGAACAGGGCAGATGCATCAACGTACATGCAAATATGTATGACCCAACAGGACAAATGTCCAGGGGTGTTAATTGTGATTGCACATACCAATTTCACGTGGAATGGATTATATGTGGTTATAGGGTAGGGTGAAGAAAATATAATTAACACCTTCAAATACCAATAATTATGCTGTACAGTTCTAATAGCTGCAGATATATACACACTACAGTTGTACCTACAGTTTCCTATGTGATAACTACTTCAAGTTGGTGATAGGAATGTTACTGCTACATCAATATACATTTTCATTTTTTATTCATACACGTTCAGCTACATCATCCTGCTACATTTCCTTTATATAGCTATAGACAACTGTGAATGTTTGGTATTTCAGACAATCATACTATCTGCATATTGCAGACTGAGAGCAACATATCCAGATTTTGGGATACACATTCCAGCTGCAGGAACATTTTGAACACATTTCGCAGTTTGGTTCTGCTTGTCACATTCATTTCATTCTGTACTAACTGCAGTATACTTTATTCAGGAGTTATTACTACTTTATTAGTGGATTCATAACTCTCTCACACTCTCTCACTTGTTTTAATTTTACAATTCAGGATGGTACATACTTCTAGGCTTTATTGACATGTTTTACCTGTAGTTATTACAATCCTTTCCAACTTTCTTACTTCTGTCATGTTTCAGTATTTCAACAGGGATATATTTCACACATGTGATTTGCTCATCTTCTGCAGCTGTACTTTTCAGCCTGCTGCAGGTTGTGTACAATTATATTACAGGTGGGGCATCTTTATTTCAGACTTTATTTCAGACATTTTCATTTTTCTGTTTGGATTACAGACTGCAACACACTTTTGTAATCAAGCAATACTTGCTAACACTCTTACACTGTTACTTGCACATTTTATTACTTAGTGACTCCACTGCACTCTTTTGCTAACTGTCATACTTTTATATTTATTTACAGTTACAGGGAGAGGATTACTGACCTGCCTGGTGGCGCAACCTCTCCAGCCTATCGCCATAGGCTCTGCGGTTCGCAGAATGGACACCTGCAGTTGTAATATAAATAAAGTAATATTGGAATACACATCTCCATAATATCAGCTAGGTTAATTTCTTACATACATAATTAGATGTGACTTACTCAGTAGTGGGGCATTGGGCATTTGCCGGGCCTCCTGGATCCAAAGGTTCAGTTGGTCCTGCTTTCGTCTCTTCAGGTCCGCATGGTGGTGACGGACCTGCTCACCTGTCCTTGGAATCCCTGTGGCACTGGTGAGATCATGAGCCAACCGGTCCCACGCCTCAGCCCTATATGCTCCCCACAGGACCTGGCCCTGCATGAGTTGGGCCTCATGATTGTGGACAAGGAGCCAGACCATATATCTGGACTCCTCAACACCCCACCTCTGTGCTCGGAAGCAACTACCCTCACCTACTCCTGATATTCTGGCTGCAGGTTAGTTCTACAATCGATTATGCTGTGTATTCCCGCCTATGGGGCTTATATATGCCGTTTTTCCCGCACTTATCTGTGATTGGCCATTTTGGAATTGTATTAGCTTCACAAAACCTGCTTTGTCATGCTCCTCTTTCTATTCATCCCTATATATTTGCTATTACTGCATTTTTAAGTACAGCTGTCATGGCTTAGTGGTTCAGTACCTTGACTATGGTGCATGGTATCCTGGGTTCGAACCTGGCCACTGCTTTTTATATTTTATGACTGTCTAGACAGGCTAGGGGGTGTGTCTGTGTAAAGGCAGTTTTGTTACAGCTTGCTCAACGTTGCCCGTCGGTTAGCTTGTTGGTGCAGTGCGCAGCTCCGCACAAATGGGGCACACTGGTTTACGCGTCATTTGGCTGTCAGCACGCATATTACGCTCAACTCAGCCATGGGCACACAGTTTCAGCGTGTTGAACCACTGCTCACCTACGGGCACTCATTTTGCACCTGTTAAAGCACTGCTCACCTTCGGGCACTCATTTTACACCTGTTAAACCACTGCTCACCTACGGGCAGATGCACTCAACTTGTTAAACTGTAGCTCAGCTATAGGCACATCTGGCATTTTTATTATTTTGTTATCTCACATTTCTTCAAAATAAATGGCCCATTTCATTACATTTTACATAAAATATAATTTTATATGTGTACATATATGTCAGGGACTTGTTTCGTGCTTATTTCACTAAAAATAAAAATTGATGTTGTGGGGGCTCGAACGATGACTGCCTGCTCTTCAGCCAATGTCTCTACCGCTACGCTATTGCTTTTTGGCTTACTTTGCATATTTAGTTCTTATATGCTTTTCCACTGACTGCTAACTGTGGCTTAGCTACGGGCACGCCCGCGCAAACGAGCGCACTCACGGGCAAACATCTTTACAGTTTAAAAA
Source organism: Protopterus annectens (assembly GCF_019279795.1). Classification (NCBI taxonomy): domain Eukaryota; kingdom Metazoa; phylum Chordata; order Ceratodontiformes; family Protopteridae; genus Protopterus; species Protopterus annectens. The sequence continues at coordinate 835,975,500 of NC_056749.1, forward strand.
AAATATAACATGTTCATTTATATATTTTATGTTCATAGTCTGTGGGGGCATGGGTTGTGTTTATTTACATTTCCATGGACTCTGTCGTGAGGGGTTACTTTTGGGACTTTTACTCTTCTGGGGGCGTATCCGTTTGCAGGGCTTGGCCTATGGACACGCCCCCTACTGTCTTCCACGGACCGTGTAAGCCTTAGGTGTGATTCAGCATGCCCTCATGCATATGCATGACATGCTGACGTCACACCGTTTAACTGCAGCCTCTGTGTAAGCCTTGTAACTCTTACATGGAGGCTTCGTGAATCCTGCCCATAATTTTCTGAATCAATAAATGTTTTCTGCATCTTTCAATAGTTTGGATTGTGACTGAGAAGTGTCTTCAGACTAGTTCACCTACTCTGCTAACAAACAAATATATTAATGAAATAAGTACTTGCGTATTATCGAAACCACGTTCCAAAACATTTAAATCAGAGGTTGTGTGCTTGTGTTCTTGGGTACTCTGTACACTGTCACTTGTAAATTTACATTTTTGTTTGCTCTTTCCAATGTTTCATGTTACTGAAATCTGCATGTCACGTTTTTTTTTATTCAGCATACAATCCTGTCACAGCAGCATATGTGGTAAAGTATCAAAAAAACTGCAATCCTATGGCAACTTATTAATTCAGCAAAAGGCAGTTTCAGGTTCCTTGCATGAGAAATAAACATATTTACAGTTTATTTACTGGGTAGGTGAAGCAGTCTGCTCACCCTCTTCAGTCAGGACAGGGATAAAAAGGAGTGCATCAGCTAATCTACACACAGATATTTACGTCATGTAGTAGGAGAAAACCTGGGGGAAAAAACTGTTACATAACAGGCAAAAAAAAAAAGCAAAGTATGTCATCACAGTACACTTTATTTTTAAATGGAATTGCAGAAGAAAAATCAGTACTTATATAGGAATATTTTCAGATGTTTTTGGCAAATGCCTTCCTCAGTCTAATCACAACCACCATCAACTGTCAAACACATTGATTATACTGACAGAAACTGGTGTATGTTTATGTCGGACCACTTTTGGAACGTGGTTGCGATAATACGTAAGTAACATGACATCAGTGCAAGTTATGCATAGACTTACCCTCCATGGTTCATGTCCCCTCATAGTCTCTCGGATATACCACCACTCTGCGATAGTCCATGAAATAACGGTACACACCACTATACTGCATCTAGTAGAATGGCAAAGTGGCAGGCAGTGTCAATAAAAATGGAACCAGCAACATAACACGACACATATCCTCAGCTAAATGACCAGTAGTTGACAAGTTTTTTTTTAATGTGGGCAGAGATATAATGCAGTCATTGGTTGACATGTGATGTGTACAAACAGGATTTGGAGGAATGTGTGCACTCCCAGTATAGTTGGACACTTAACTTACTTGGTATAGTGTACTTCCAGAGGCAGAGGACACACTGGGTATATCACAGGTGTTGGCCCTTAATATGCTCAGTTTGTTTCTTAATGTGCTAATTCCACATACAGATGAGGTTTTCTGATACCCAGAACACCAGTGGGGAAGGGAAGAGTGCCCATGATGGGTGACTTTTATACCAGTGTCTGATTGTACACATAAGGCAATTAAGACTCCGCCTGGTATCCACATTCAAGGGTACATCAACAGGAACAATTATCATTTCATCAACTACCAGGTAGCTTGCAAAGCACAGGTGTTGATAGTCAATGTGTCTGTACAGCATCTGGACGATGCCTATGATTCCCTCATCGAATCTACATGTTATTGGTATCAACACTTCCTGCACAAAGAAACTGCACAGTGCTACCTAGCTGTTAACTACAAGTAATGCAGTAAGCAAATGTGTATATAGCCAAATATAGTGTGCATAGGTCTCATCCCCTATATGTTTATTTTAATTGCAGTGTGTTCATTTATTAAAAGTTCTGGTTAGAACGAAACACAACTGTACTTTTCTTTGTGAGTTATAACATTTAAAAATTAGTTATCTGTGATATGAAGCAGAAGCTACAGACCATTTGTGTTTAATGGGAAAAGAAAATATTCCAAAATTTTCAAGGGAAAACTCACTAAAACAGCTTCTGTCATAGAACAGACAGCTATCTGGAATTTTTTGCTCCCCCTCTCACCTTCTTACCCTGTTCCTGTTGTGTTCTTAAACCCAGTGGCTCTTGAGTTCTCCATTCCTTATGTTAATTTGAGCACACAACCTGTTATGTTCTTAAACTGAGTGGCTCTTGAGTTCCAAATTCCTTATGTTATTTTGACCGCATAACCTGTAGTGTTTTTAAACCCAGTGGCTCTTGAGTTCCGCATTCCTTATGTTAATTTGACCACACAACTGCTTCCCCCTTCTCTTTCATAGACTCTTGTTATTAAACACAAAAGTATATTTTTGTAGAAGCCCTCCTCTTAAATTAATAAAATTCATTTACAATTCCATTCCATTCCACAGGCTTAGAACAGTGAACATCCATACGTAACTATAGGTGTGACCAATTATCCTCAGACAAAATTTCTCTTAAAACTGATCTGTCTTCTTATTGTAACTAGGTTGGATATATGCTGTGTGTCCTGTACTATCACTGTTTTTATATCTTACTCTATTGATTCTATAATCTGTTATCCGAGTAATTAACAGCACCCTCCCCTAAAAAAAAGACCAGACACATGTCACCATTAAGAAGATATCAGCCTACTTTAGCCTCATCCTTAACCAGCCTACTAACACTTGATTTTCTGAAGTGGTGTAGCAACTGCCTCATTTGTACTGATCACCCACTTCTTCTAACATATACTAAGGACACCTGATATAGATACACTTATTTATCTAAACTAGAGGCTAATCTGTTCATCTCAACCTATGTTAGCAAAGAGCTCTAGAACAATGCTACATTACTGCACCAACACATCACTCCTGCATATGCTGAGGTAGTAAAGAAATAATTGATTAAGGCTTCTAGACCTTCTAGATATTCAATTAGTTTACCTCAGCCACATAGCACTAACGTTAACACCACACCTACATCCATACTGATATATACTGTTACTGAGTTTAGCCACATAGCACTAACACTAACACCATACCTACATCCATACTGATATATACTGTTACTGAGTTTAACTTGCACTGTGCACCTGTACTTTTAATGTCCCAGACCATGTCACACAACCCATTAATGTCTTAGCCATTGGTAAATCTACTGTAAGACATACATACACAATACATACCAGGTTGGCAAAGGGGAGGGTGAAAGTCATCTTTCTAGTGTAAGCAGTAGGGATGTCAGTGGGCCCGTAGGTCCCACCACTGTCACAGATAGTGTAACAACCTTGTAGTTGACAGTGTGAGGGTAAATGATTTTAAGTGTTTCATCCTGATAGAGCTACAGAGAGACATTGTTGAGGTCTGTGCTAATATCTGTAAGAGGGGAGAAAATAAAGCTTACATTCAAGGAAAAATAATTGGTTTTATTCATTAATTGTGTAATCAGAGACATGGTTCCATTATAATGATAACTTTCATTGCATCCTAAGGTGCAATGAGTATCATGCATTCAGATCGACAGGCAGCAATAGGGGAGTATCTGCATTTATTCATAACAAAATTGTCTCTCATCAGACATTACCTGATACAAATTTGGAAGTGATAGAAGTCCTAGTTGCACTGATTAAAATTATTTATCATATTAATGCCAGTTATAGATCCCCATCTATGTTTCCTTCAGGGGATATAGAATAACTGAATCAGTTAGAAAAATCAATGATTGAGCTAAATATCTTTATTAAGGATGACGGCAAATATCTGTGTATTAACTGGAAAACAATTACTACCATCAGCAAGTATACCCAGTGATTTTCATGCTTTGGAAATGCCGATACACTTGATCAAATTTCACCCCCCATGGCATTAATGTTCTTGATCTTATCCCCACAAATGTCTCTCCCAATTGTGCCACGCCTCCTGCTTTAGTCTTCTCTATGAAGACTGGCCTGTAGCCCCCTAATAGCTCCTTTACATTCAGAGATTATTCCAAAACCAATTATTTACTATTTATTGATCTTACTGATTATCACAAATGGTATTGCTCCCCAACAAGCTTTGTCCCTGAGACTGATGCCTACTTCTCTAAAATTTATTACCTCTCTCTTAGATGCATTGAGACATCTACACTAATCTGGCATAGGCAGAAATGCGAGTCTAAAATGTAATCCCTTATGGTGGAAATACCACATCAACAAACTCTGTGATAAAAAGAAAATATCTCCTGGCAATCTCAGAAAGATATGCACTTCATCCGTAAGAAAGGGCTTTACAACTGGTAAGTAAGTCTCTCAAACTTACCCTTATGAAATGTAAGGCCAGCTATGAACTTAGGGTCACAATTAATTCAAAAGACAGCCATAAAGCCTTCTTCACCTATATTAGAAAGCTTAGAAGTAACTAACTCTTCACCAGTTGACATATTGCTTAAGATCTTTACCTCCTATACACAAGGTACAAGGTTTGGTCCTAACCTCTGGTCAATGCCTGTTTGGAGTTTGCATGTTCTCCTTGTGTGTCTGTGAGGTCCCACCTTCAAAAAACAAGCTTTGTCTTCCCATCTCAAATTCACCAAAGAATGGAGCTGTAGGCAGCAGCACAGACTCTACATGGTTCCGTATAGGGGGAAGGGTTGTATAGACCAACCGTTTTAGGCATCAACTGTGGTGCACAGTATCCTCAAGATAGGAAAACATGGATCTCAGTCAGCACCATAGCAGAGCTAGCCACTTGATGGTGTAAAATATGGCGCTAAGTGATTTGGTCATGTTTGCACAATCCCCAATGCAACAATTTGCCAAATTATTATGTCTTTCAGTATACAGTCCTTCTGCCATTAGTATATCACAACCAGCAACAAGATGTGCAACAGTTTCCAATTCTGTTTTAAAAAATGTACATTTGCCTATTTCTCCCCCACATTCAATGGACTTTGTAAATCAACATGTACATAGTCCACTATCTTGGGCCGCCAATATTAACCTTTTGTATTTTGGTTTAACTTCACTTCTCCTTAGCCATTCCTGTGTTTGATCCTGATCAACATCAGGTTGTTTCAATAGCTTTCTATACTTGCAACTATATGTATGCATTTTCCACATTTCTTTCTTCTCATTTGATCCTTCACCTTATATTCTTTCTTTCGTTTTTTGGCACATTTATTTGCTGCCTGATTTTTATCTACTTCTGGTCTGATTTCCATTCCCACTTGACACTAGTATTCTTTTGCTTAACTAAGCAAGGAAGCCATCTTAGACTTATTCTCCTCATGTTTCAAAACTTTTACTACATTTGGGTCTTGAGGTCAGCAGATAAGTATGCAGTCCCATGATTGCATATCTGTACATGTAATCAGTTTCGAGGAGGCCCATACCCCCTTCAGAACGGGGAATATATATTCTTGATATACACTATTTTTTTATAAATCGTTTGATGAGCATGAAGCATCCCTCTTGTTTTCCTGTCCAACAGATCCAGCACCTTTTGTGGTCAGTCAATCACTCCAAAACTGTAATTTAGGACAGGAAGAGCAAATTGATTTATAGCTTGGACTTTGATCCTAAATGTCAACCCTGTATTCAGTACTAATTTTAGTCCTCTGAAATATTCCTTACTAAGTTTTATTCACATTTGTTCATGTTTTATTGCTGATCCTTCATCAGTTCCCAAATATTTATACACTCCTTCTTACTCAAGTTCCTTTATATCACATTCCTGTCACATGCTGATGTTTTCCTGGTGCTGCAGTTTTCCTGCTTTAAAGGTTGCTTTTGTACATTTATCAAGACCAAATGACATTCTTATATCATCTGAAAAAGTTTTGACTACTTGCAGTTGTGCTTTCAGTTCCTCATCTGATGAATTATTCAGTTTTAAATCATCCACAAAAAGAAGATGAGAAGTCTTTACACTTTGTTGCTGTCTGGGAAACAAATTGCACCCATTACCTAATCTGTTAAGTAAACAGCTTAATGGGTTAAGGGCAAGACAATATCCCCCTTTGAATTTTTATCCTTGGAATAATAATTTGTCCTTTATCATGGCTTAACTGCAAAGTGGTTTGCCATTGTTTCATTGTCACTGTGATGTAGTTTATCAGTGTAGGGTGTATCTTATACAATTTTAAGCAGTCTTTTATCCATGAATGTGGGATACTGTCAAATGCTTTTTTGTAGTCTATCCATGGCATACATAGATTCTTTTTACAGTTCTCCATTTTGACTTTGTTTAACAACAAATGATCCTTTGTTTCATGTGACTTTCTTTTGTTACCCTTTTGGTTTATTGCCATGATTGAGTTTTCTTCTAAATGACTATAAAATCTCTCTGCATCAACTCCAGTACATATTTTATACATCGTTAGAAGGCAAGTTATTGGTCTATAGCTTTTAGGATAGCTTGCAGGTTCACTCTTAAGTAGGAGTATTGTTTTAACTATTGTTAACCAGGCTGGTGTCTGGCCAGGGTGCACATATAAATAATTCTTACTCATGGTTAAGTCTTCATGTAAATATGTTAATAATTTTAGCCAGACATTAGGTACTGCATCTGGGCTTGGGGTTTTCCAATTGGGAGCTTTCCTTAACTTTACTTCATCTCTCTAGTCATTGCTTCATCCCATTTCATATCCTGTACTTTTGAACTTCTTATTCTTTCTTTTACTTCTTCTGTCTATTTAGCATCTTTGTTATGGTCCACAGGCTCTTCATAGTTATTTCTCCAAAATGTATCTCTTTCTTCTTTTCTTGGTGGTATTTTCATTCCTTTTGCCTTGTTTCCCAATTTTCCACAAAACATTTTTGTCTCATCACTAAATTGCTTATTTTGTACTTTTCCTTTATATTTATTTGCATATCTTTTAAGTTGTGCTGCCTGTGCTGATATTTTTAGGTTATTATTTGCAATAGTGCATAATAGTGCCTGAACCGTTCTGCTACTGTGCATTGCTTTTATCGCTCTATCTTTCTGAGGATTTTTGTTGATCTGTTCCCTCTTCTAATAGAGTGACACTTCCATTCTAAATTGCTTTATAGTTTTCTGTATTCGATACTTCCAAGATGGCATTAGATTTCCCCCCTTCCTTTCCCTGACTGCCCTGTGTTTTTGTGGTAAGACTTTATCTGTTATTAATTTAGCTGCACGGTAATATATCTTATTTACTTCCATTATATCAGATAAATCTCTATGGACAGTCTTACTTACTGAGTTCATTTGTTTTATCAAACTTCTAACTTTTTGGGTTTTATTGACTTTCTGTAATCTATTTCTTTCATTGATCTTAATATGTCCATTTTTATTAAATCAAGCAACTCTTCTCTTAGATCATATTCATCTAAACTTAGGGCACATTTTTTGCTCTCCATCTGTCTTGCCGGCATTCTACATTAAGTTCCAGAGCATCTTCCTGTGCCAAAATCTCTTCAATTGCATCCTGTGTCATCCATTGCTCTTTCATATGACAGCTCACTGGCCTATCACTCCGCAACATAGACTGCATCAGAGTTGCCACAGTTTCCTGTTTCTTCTCTTGCTGTGCAACATCAACTGAATGGTTGCACTGGTTTCCTGTGAAAGGCTCCAAAGTATCTTCATATGGCAACTGATCAGATATTTCCCACTCCACTGGTTTCCCCTTAACTTGGTGATCTGTTGCTCTATACTGCTGTGATGTTATCGGAGTTAGATTTACTAAACCAAATCCTTCACTTCACAGGTAATCCATAACCTCAATTTCTGTCTTTAACTTCACCATTACTAATCCTCTTTTCTACTTTTCCTTTTTGTTTTCTTATTTTTTTGCTTTGCAAAAATTTCCATGCCCAGATGCCTTTGCCTGTATTTCTCTTCAAATAACTTTGGTGCCGATCTTTTTGTAGCACGACACTGCTTTCTCCTTTGTATAAATATTGCACCATATTAAATCTCTTTCTTTCCTATGTACATATTTCTTCGTCAGATGTCTCCTGGTCCTCCTGTTTCTCCTTAGTTTGGGGACTTATTGCTCCATCATGCCGTGATGTAACCTGTGTTAGACTTTCTGGACTAAATCCTTTACTTTGCGATTCCATAACTTCATCTTCTAATTTTTAACTTCTACTTTACTAATCTTCTGTTCTACATTCCCTCTTTGTGATCTTATTTCTTTATTGTGAATTTTTCCATATCTAGATGCCTTTGCCAGTATTTCTCTTTGAATATGTTTGGGGCTGCCCTTTTCTGTTGATTAATTTAGCTTTCTCATTTGCATGTACTGCACCGTATCAGATCTATCTTTCTTTCCCGTGTCCATATATCTTTTTTATACCTTTCAAAAGTCTATTATTTTGTTCTTTGTATTTTCACACTTCTTCAGTAGCTTCTTTTTCCAAATGGCCCAAGGTTTCTTGGTCTATACAATGTTTTTCATAAATCTGTTGTATTAATTAACATAATTTTTTATTTGAAGCTTCTGACAGTTTTTCTTGTGGAAGTATTTTTCTTTCCTCTAATTTCTCTCTTAATTTTTTTGTATATCATCTGTCTGTCTGAAATTCTGGGCTTCTTGCATTATAGTAACAATGCGTAATTTCTTTCTTATCCCAATAGTCCACGCTATCATATTTATGGCTCATTTTGACCTATCAGTTTTTGTGATTTTTGTGGACTACTACTTCCTTCTACAATAGGGAGGGGTCATCCTCCCCCTGGGACTGGCCTAGCCCCATTGTAGGAACATTTCCATGTTTTGAGGATTCTACACTGTCATTTTTTCCAGTCCTGGCACCAGTGTGCCTACCAGGATTGCGTACTTTTTTTTATCCTGGGTCTTCTGCAACCAGGTAACCTTTTTTTTAAATTTTTTAACCTATTTCTGTCCGTGATATATGCTATATAAAATACAGTCTATATATCAGTGTTGTCTTGGTGGGACTTTGAGAAAAACACAGTCCACCTCATCTAGGTACTTACCAAGACTTGAGGACAAATTCAATTCCAACAATACTACTCCCTTTTGCTTACTAACTTATCATCTTTCCATTCAATCCCCTCTGTTTTTAATTTCTCCAAATATTTTTGGTTTCTAATACCATGACAGGAATGGATCCCATTCCTAAATCAAAGTATGATTAAAGTTCAAGAAATTAGTATTGTTTCAATCCTGATGTCAGCCAGAAGTGCTCTTTGCAGCACCTGCAATGTGCCCAGTAATAACTTCTTTTCCAGTTCGTATGGAGTTACTTGTATTGGTAACATATCTAAATAAGATTGTGGATTCTTTTTATAAGACCCATTGCTCCTACTACTATTGGAACTGTCTGGATATCTTTCTTCCACATTGCTCTTTTTTCTGGCTGTAAATCCTAATTTTATGACTTTATGTCTCTCTGCACACAGGACACTGTAGTTACTGGGTGTAGGGATTTCAATGATCAATGCTAATTTTGTTTTCTTTTCATGGACCACTGTATTTGGATTTATCACATCTATCTTTTGAAATGTTGATAATGGGTGATCCCATGTAATGTAGACTTCATCATTTTCTATGATGCTTTGTTGCTCATGTTTCCAGTGTTTTACAGCTGTTTCAATATTATAATATTTGCACAATCCCCAGTGCAACAGTCTTGCCACGTTATTATGCCATTCAGTATACAGTAATTCTGCCATTAACATGTCACAATCAGCAACAAGGTGTGCGACTGTTTCCAATTCTGTTTTACAAAACCTACATTTGTCTGTTTCTCCCACATGTTCAATGGACTTTGTAAACCAAAGTGCACATAGCCCACTGTCTTGGTCTGCCAATATTAACCTTTCATCTTTTGGTTTGAATTTGTCTCTCCTTAACCATTCTTGCATTTGATCCTGATCAACATGGGGTTCTTCCAGGAGTTTTCTATACTTGCAACTATATTTAGGCATTTTCCACATTTCTTGCCTTCTCGTCTGATCCTTCAACTTATATTCTTTTTTTTTTTTTTTTTTTTTTTGGCACAATCAGTTGCTGCCTGATTTTTATCTACTTCTGGTTTGATTTCCATTCCTGCTCGATGCCAATATGCCTCTAGTAGACTAAGCAGGGAAGTCATCATAAATTTATTCTCCTAATGTTTCAAAACTACATTTGGGTCTTCAGATCCCTCCCCTGTGGTTGTGACTGTAGTAAGTAAAACCAGTGAAAAGGCCTTGCTATGGGGAGTTCTGACCTCTCCAAAGGAGGAGGCCCAGAGTCATTGACTGCAGTGACCCAGCCATCAATGTAGCAGAAGATAGTTGACATTGTGATGGTCCAATGGTTAGATGCACTTGACTGGCAGGCTCCAATCCTGAAGCCAACAGAGCTTCAGGGTGTGACCTCTCTCACTGGAAACCTGGCCCATCTAAATCATCTTTTTTGGACAAAATGACATCCTTTTGAGCCAGTTACCAGTCTGCATGCTGTTTACATTCCTCCTTATCCTATCCAGGTTTAACCTGCCCTACTGTGCTACAATCCCCCCCCCCTTGTGCATCATTCACTCCTCATCATCATCATGTGTCCCCCAATTTGCCTTTTCCCAGTCAATGTCTCCCACTCTAAGTATGCTTCCACCCCAAATTTTTGGAACTATTTTTTGTTAGCTTTTGAGCCCTCATTTGTTATCCTTTCCCACCATTCCTCCCCATTTCCTAATTACCCTTCCCAGCATCATCTCTCTCTCTCTCTATACACACACACACACACACACACAGATAGGGATACCAATCTCCCCTCCCTGATGGCCCTATCTCTCCCTTAACTACTTTGTGTTTATACTCCCGTTTTGTGTGCACCTCAGCTTGTAATATTCACCCATATTCTACTGTCCTGTACTCGCTTTTTTCATCCTTCACAAAAAACATTAAAAGACCACGTGACTGCCAGCTCCACCATGTGAAGGCACACCCTTTCTATTGTCTTCAGATATCATTAGATCCACTCTAGTCCTCTCCTTTCATGAACCAATGTGCGCAGGTGACAGCCAGCTCGATGACATATCAGCTCATGCTCCCTGCTACCTGCAAGCTCCACATTAACCAGCTCATGGCCACTACCTTTTTTTCCACAGCTTCCTGTTTGCACTGCTCCACTTTGAACTGACTTGTGAATTTTTAGCCATTCTAAGACTGTGTAATTATAGCACATCCAGCTGCACAACCATGTAGATTTCTACCATTTGCATATCCTTGTCTACTTTACACTGCAGTGTATTGTCACTAAGTGCAGCAAGCCTTGTTAAGGTATGCACTCTTGTATGAATGTCAGCATAAATATACAAAACAGCTGCTATAAAGGTTTTTTTTTTAATTGTGTTACAGTGTTAATCCATATATACCTTATTCACACTTTGCAGTTTGCTCAGATTCAGATAGTATACCAAGGGGAATCACAACTTACACAATACGAAACACTTCCTTAACAGCCCATAGCCTCAGTCTTCTGTGTTACCTGTCACGGAATTATCACAGGAAATGCAAAAAGCAGGTTTTTAAAATACTGCCTTATTTCTCGTAAAGTGCAATTGAATTATTCACAGCCCTTTATTAAGATTTAAATGCAAAGCTACATCATAACAAAGATGAATGTCATGGGAATTTAAATGTAAATATTCAATACATTTTCCTGGTAGTCCTAATCTAGTGTTAATAATTCTTCATTCTGTTTACATTAAAGAAAAACAAGTCTGCTTTGTTGTATCTTTTCATTTAATTTTAAAGACTGACTTTAGAGATAAACATGCAAACTTAAATACTGATCATAGCAAACAGGCTTCAATCTTACAGTGTGCGAGCACCAGGCTAGCAAAGACTGCATACTGTAAGAGACCCCTGGCATTGCATAGCACTGTTTTGCCCAAGGCATGATCTGGGTGACTCATGTAGTGGCTGAAATATACATACTAATGAGCCATTCTGAAAAAAATATTGATAACCATCTTGCAGAAGAATAAGAGCATGAAAGGAAAATTGCTGTACCGTACAGGGGAGCTACTTAAGTTAACATCTGTCAGCTGGATTTGTGGCAATTACTGCTCTTCAAGGCCTCAGGCAGCAAGACTATAAAAAACTGCAGCAGGTAGCGTCCCTCGTGGGATGTGGAGAAAAGTATGCTGTTGTATTCAGAGTATATAAGGTGTAAAGGGCTGCAGTAGCTCTGCAAAGCAGGAAGCTGTCAAGGGGAATTAATGCATGCGAAGGAAGAGCTCATTTTACTTCTACATACAGACAATACAAACGTGTGTTAGAGATACAGCAACACAAACATGGACCATGAAACAAGTGTGCGCAAACTATTATTTTCTGACACAAATGTTAATTTAAAGGTTTATATAGTGCATTAAAATGCTAGTACAGTATTTGGTATCACATTTTCAGTTAATCTTATTATCAATACGCATAACCAGAAGCTGGCATTCTGAATACAGAAAATTAATGTCCGTAATGAATGTATGACATTTACAGTATCTTGCACTTTTTTCTATAAATAATACCAGTATTGATATTTCTATTCCAGCAGCTGCTTCATTTAGAAATGTTGCTGTCATTTAGCGGTATTGTTCTCTTTCATATATTCACAAACAAATTATTTTTGCCATTTCCTCTTGCATTGAAAACACACTCCAAAAAATAAATAAATGTAAAGGGCACATTAACTCAAAGCGTCATGATTTTGGGGTATATTCTTCTTCACTTGAAATTTAACAACTAGATTTTTCTGGTGAACCACTGTTATGCACTCATTAAAAACATCTGTGTTAGATACCAGAAGAAAGGGAATGCAACAAGAGAGAGTGGAGGTCATGCACACACTGAAAATGATCTTTTGCAACTTATATAATTTTCTGTTATCTCTTGCATTGACAGCTAGACTGATGAAAAAAACGACATTGTGTTAGAGCTCAGGAACGGGGTTAGTTCCTTTTGTCTTGCTATTAAACAAATGGATTGTTCTAAAGCCAATTTCAGGGAAGCTATAAGAAACTGCTATATTGTATGTTGCAAAGAAGATACACCAGTAACAGTTAGATGGTGTTCACAGACATTTAATGAATCTATGAATCTATGAAAACTTTTTGTTTTTCAAGTAACAAAATAGAAAGCATGCCAGTGTTATTTTCTCAAATAGAATTTAACAAATTATAATGCATCATACTAGCATAGATTCTTTTTTTTTTTCAAAATTTTCTTTATTGCAGTTTTTTAGGTTACAACATATAAAGACATTATACAATAAGATACACACACAACATACAACAAAACATAACATTCTATATACAATATATACAAAGAAGTCACTTCAAAAATCCAGTTTTTGTACTAACCACATATTCTACAGTGATAAGAAGAATAAACCAGTACCATTAGTTGTTTAGTACATATACTGGGGAAAGTCAAACTAAAACCTCTTTATATAAGGTATGTGGCTTTTTAATCAACTTATCTACGTAAATATTTATAAAATGACAATGTTAAAAAGGTTCTAAGTACATCCTTATTATTATCATCAATAAGGATGCTAGCAGATTCTTAAACGTGTTATTTCATCCACAATGTACACATTTGTATTGCTTTTCCTGATGGGGTTTGATTGCTAAGATACCCTAGGACTAATTCATTGAAAGTGTAGGAATGCCTTCTGATATAGTCACAAGCAATGGTGGTATCAAAACCCACATATTCATTTAAATCAGTTTATAAAACACAGATGTGATATCTACACTCTTCCCAGTTCATAACCACTAGGAAGTCGAAAAGTCATCATCATCATCAACAACAACCCTCCCCCTTTTTTATCAGTTTATAATGGCTTGAACTGTGAATTTAATTTGTCAGGTGGTTATAGCCATGCCTTGGCAATACTTAGATTGGTGTTATAACAAAGAAAAATAACTGAAGTGTAGAAAATGACAGACTAAGGCACAATTTTTTAATGGGCTTTTTTTGAGTAGATTTGGTATCTTTCATTAGATGTAATCGAAATATAGCTGTTAAGTCTCTGGAAACAGGTAAACCTTGTTTAGCAAGGCAGTGGTGATCCATCCCCCACAAATGGCACATATCTTGAAGACCACCCCCTCTCTGAACAATTGAAATAAGTGTATATTGTTACAAGTTGTAACACATTATCTAAGTAGCGCTTATCTGCCTGTAAAGTAGTATTTACAAATAAAGAGATATCTTCAGACAAGAAGCTGCTTTTAGAGTCTTACTTTCATTTTTAACCACATTTCTGTTCTGTGATACTGCAAAGGATCTTTCCACTGCTATACGTTTTTTCAAGAATGTAGTACTTCAACAGGCGAGTTTTTCCTGTAAGCCACGAGTTTTTAGACTAGTGAGGTTTTTCAAAGAAACTTTTTCCCATTTTCTACATGGGGTCGGGGTGTTGTGTTAACTGTTGTCATCTCTCTTCATTCGATGCCACACCCCAGCCTTCTTTGTCGCTTATGCTTGATTGTTGCAGATCTTCTCTCATGCAATTCATCTGCCTCTTTGCTGGACGTCCTCGTTTCCTCTTATCTTCTTCCTGTCTGTCCCAAAACTTCTTCATCAGATTGTCTTCTGCCTTTCTGCAGATGTAGCCAAACCACTGTAATCTGTTCTCTTTGATCTGCTCTTGTGTCATCATTTCTTTGTCTGTCCTACAGTGTACATCATACCACCTGTCTCAGGCACTTTATCTCCATCACCTCTATCTTCCTCAGGTTTCTGTACCATACAGTAATACTGGTCGCATCACTGTTTTGTACACCTTACTTTTTGGCTTCTTTGGCATTTTTCTGTTATATAACACACCTGACACTCTATGCCAGTTGGCTGCAACCCCTTTGATTCTGGCTTTGACCTCCTTATTCAGACTTCCCTTTTCCTCAACCACCCCTCCCAGATACTTGAAACTGTTAATCTGTTCCACTCTCTTCCCTTCTATCTCAGTTGTCATCGTATTCTGATTTCCCAGATTACTGCCATTACAACTGCCTTATCTGTATTCAGTTTCATACCATGTGCTTTCAGTTTTGCATTACATCCCCCTATGCTTTACTGAATTTCTTGCCTGTAATGTCACATTGTCTGCATACAGCAACTTTGTTGTTCGCTCCCCTCTGACCTGTTGGCTAATGTAATCCATCACCAGCATGAACAGCAGTGGGCTCAAAGATGAGTTCTGTAGCACACCTGCTTGCACTGAGAACCCTTCTGTGAGACTGAACACTGTTTGTGCTTAAGTCGATGGGTCCTTGTACATAGCCTGTACCAATTCTGCCAGTGTTTCTGGGTCTTCAAACCACCACATGACTCCCTAAATTAGCTTTCCTGTTCCTTGTCATATAATATCTCCAAGTCTAGGAGTGTCCAATTGGATTCTTTCCTCATGTCTAGCTTCTTCTCAACTATTTGTCTCATTTCAAACATGGGGTCAGTTGTGCTACATCCTGATCTGAATCTGAACTTCTCATCTCCCGTCTTACATTCTACTACTCTGCATATTTATTTATCAATCACCATCTCCAGAATTTGAATACACTGTTACAGGAATTTGATACCTCTGTACTGCCCACAGTTGTGGATGACCTCTTTGTTCTTGTACATTGGTATGAATATGCTTATTCTCCAGTCATCTTCTATACCCCTTTCTCTCCACACTGTACCCTCAGGAGCCATTTCTCCCCTATCTCACCCTATATCTTTATCATATCTACTGCGACCTCATCTGAGCCTGCTGCTTTCCCTGACTTCATTTTCCTTAGTGCTGGTCTTATTTCTTCTATGGTGGGCACTTCCTCTTCTGTCATTACAGGCTGTGTCTCAGTGCAGTGCAGCTTCTGTAAGGTTTTCTTCATCTAGAAGTTGCTAGGAGTACTCCTTCTATCTACCTTTGATGTCCTGTGGACTGGTGTGAAGGTTGTTACTGGTATCCCATATGAAGAATATCTATCTTCTTTATATTTCTGTCTTTGCCTTGCAGCCTGATACAGTTTCTTTTTGCCATCTACTGAGTCACTTCCAGAAACTGCTAGAGTGCCTCTGATGCCTTATTCTTTGCTATAGCAACTCCTCTCATAGCCTCTTTGTTAGCCAACCAGTATTCCTTCCTAGCCTGGTTCGTCTTCTCTAACTCCCAATTTTTCCAGCATGCCTTCTTTCTTTTGATGACTTCCTGGACTTCTGTATTCCACCACCAGCTTTCCTTCTATACCTTATTTCCATACCTGGCTCAGACATGTATCTGTTCTGTTCTGTAGTCCTCACACATGCTGTTTTGAGGCACTGCCATTCTTCTTCATCTTCACCTATATCATACTCTTCTTGGGGTGCTAAAGCTCTAAGTAATTCATCAAACTGTTGTACTTTCTATCCAGTCAACTTCTAGGTCTTCACCCTGGTCTCTGTTGACCTTAGGGCCTTCTCTAACCACTGCTTGCAGCGGATTATGACAACCAGTGGTTTATGCTGTCAGTTGCATTTTTCACTGGGAATGACTTTACAATCACTGGGTCTCCATCAGTGCCAGTTACTTATTAGAAGGAAATCTATCTGAATTGTGTGTTGGCCTCTCTTGTATGTGATCTTGTGACTGTCTTACTGAACCATGTGTTAGCTACAATCAAGCCATTTGCCAGGCAGAGGACTAGAATAGGTTCTCCTTCATTATTCCTGTTTCCCCACCCATGTGGACCCAGCCAGTCCTCTTATCCGGTTCTGTCTGTCCAGATATTTGCATTCAGGTCAGTCATTATCAACACCTA
The DNA here is from genome assembly GCF_019279795.1 of Protopterus annectens. Classification (NCBI taxonomy): domain Eukaryota; kingdom Metazoa; phylum Chordata; order Ceratodontiformes; family Protopteridae; genus Protopterus; species Protopterus annectens. Next base: position 835,992,311 of record NC_056749.1, read on the forward strand.
TTCCTGTTGCCCTGCTTTATTTAGTAGGTCCTGCAACTGCTGCCTGAATGTGCTCTTTTCTTTAATATCACAACCCTGCTGTGGGGCATAGGCTGAACTTATGAATAGTATACTATCATTAATCTGAATGCCATAAGTCTGTCACCATTTCCCATGACAAGTTCTCAGCACAGACCCTGCATGGTGCCCTAGAGTGGGAAGACTTGCATAAACCAACCGTTTGGGGCATCTACTGTGTTGCGCTGTATCCTGAAGGCAGGAGAACATGGATCACAGACTGTGCACCATGGTATGGCCAGCCACTTGACAGCATAAAATATGGCTCTAGATGATTCAGTCATGTTGACTAATGTCCCCAAAAGTTGAAAAATGTTATCAGATATTGTTCAGAGAGTCGGAGCTTTAAATTTGACATACCAAAACCTTGTAGAATAAACCTTTGCAATAATACAACTTGACCATTTACTGCAAATTACACATTCAGAAAAACACCCACTTGTACCCTAATTTAGCTGCTGCAGATATTATTAGACCCCTAACTGTGAATTCTCAAAGTTCAGCTTTTATATTATTATTACTATTGCTTATACATGATGTTTGTTTCCATGCCTGCTTAGGTTCACAGATGGTCACTAGGCTATTGGCCCAAGAGTCATTTTTAGCCTAGCCAAGCTAACCACAGATTTAACAAAATATTGCTGACGTGTCAATAACCCCAAGGAATTTTACGGTCATGATGTAGGCTTGTGCACATCAGGCGTTCACAGTCTGCCCCTGTCCATTATGGACATAAGTGCCAAACAGGGGCAAATTTATGATTTCACATGTATTGGTCCAGTGAATTGAATGCTGAACATCAAGCCCTTTCCATTTGGAATTAATTCAGTTCATTCCTTCACAGTGTTTATCCCAAGCATGATGGTGAGGACTGGAAAGAGGTGCTGTCATCCAGGCAGCCTTGATGGTGGTTTATGTCCTCATTGGCATCCCACCAAACAAGAACATATATTTCAGGCTGTAACCTATCCCACATAAGTGTTCCTGTCTCTATGCCTTCTCTTTGCCAGTGCATATGCCCAAGCATCCACCACAAGGGTTACTGCAGGCACAGCTCTGTAGCCAAGCATCTACCTTGGGCCATTCCTTATGCTGGCACCCTTCTTCTGATGGATTGTATTGTTGGATATTCCTTGTTCATGGCCTTGCCCCTGAGGGGTTCCTATCAGCAGACTGAAGACGCATGTTTCCAAATGCGTCTTGATCGAACTTGAAACACTGAAATGGCAAAATATCGAAGCAGCATGTAAGCGAATTCTTTCCCTGGGAAAGAATTTGCTTGGCTGCTTCGGAAGTTTGCCATTTTTGGCACTGTAGTGCGGTCTCGGAGTTGGTATATTTAAGTAGGGGGGCGTGGGGGCACTGCCCCCCACATCGGGGGTGTGGGGGGCAAAACCCCCAACTTAATATTATATTTTAAGGTGTTTTCTTTGTTTTGTTTTTTTCTTGTTGGAACAGCGATTTTTTTTTTCCCTTGGAAAAAAAATCACTGTTCTGACAGTTCAGTTTTGTAAGCTTTCACTTACATGGGGTTGATTAATCACCGTTCACTTACCTAAGCATTCGGTGATCTAATATAGACCCCCCCCCCTTGAGGATAGATATGTACCTTCCTTCTCCCAATGTCAGCTCCAACAGATACCTGACATGGTACTCAAACCCATGCTGCCTGGGTCATAATCTGGGCTATATCTCACTACAACCAAACAGCTGACATCAACATTCAGTTTTGCTGATGTCTATCTAATGTTTTCTTCTTAACAAATCTCACTAGCAATTATTTTTATGGTGCTTGTATAAAATGTCCATTACCAAAGGTTTCTTCATTAAAAAGGTATTTTGATAACTTGCTAAAATCCCTTTGTTCAACTGAAAATGGATTCATTTGTCAGATTAAGTGATTAACTCATTCATGCAACAAGTAAATAAAGACTTTTGGTGTTGAGTGAGAATTATAGCAAAAAGGGATAATCTGAAATATAAGTAGTTATTAATAATTTCTGGGTATGGCAGATACTGAACAAGATAAAATATAATAGTGCAGTTTAAGTTTTTCCTGTGAATATCATACAGCATTACTGAACTCCAACATGAACCTTTACTGCATTCTTTTGTGCCTTAGAATTATGCATTAGATTATGCTAGTTATTGCCAGACATATATCGTTTTGAATGCTGGCGACACTTTTCCTATATGGTTTCACAAACAGTTTAGCTTCTTTTTTTCTTAACAAAATGCATTTGGATAATCCCCTGTATTCAATAAAGTCCATGCAGGAATAGTACTATTCCTGCACTGAGTGGTTCTTGTAGCATTAGCATTAACAGCAGCATGCCTTGCATATTCATGAAGGCATGCTGCTGTTAAGGTTAAATGGACACGAACAGTGAACAAGTGCAGGGGGTGTGTTTAAGTACTGTACAGAGATTGAACACACCCCCTGCACTCAGAAAGCGACGTAAGGCACTTTCAAAAATATTTCAGTGTCCATGGACACTGAAATGAAATTAAACTGAGTATTTCAGTGTCCACAGACACTGAAGTAGCTAGGGGAGCAATTTCACACACCCCCTGCATTGCAGAAGTGCCAAACGGCACTTTACAAGTGCTGTCAGTGTCCACAGACACTGACATGTAATAAAATAGCTATGTCAGTGTCTGCAGGCACTGAAATAGTTAGTACATCTATAAGGAAATGCAGGGGGTGTGTGACAGGTTCTGTCACACACCCCTTGCATTGTAAAAGTCCTGTATGGCACTTTGCAAGTGCTGTCAGTGTTGACAGCTAATAAAATAGCTATGTCAGTGTCCGAGGACACTGAAATAGATTGTAGATCTTTAAGGAAATGCAGGCAGTGTATGACAGGTTCTGTCACACACATCGTGCATTGTTAAAGTGCTGTGCGGTCATACCCATTCACTGTACAGGTGTCTGCAGAATGCGCAGATGCTCGCCTCACATACGTTTCACCCTTCTAGAGCAATAAAGCAGTACAAAGCCATAAATAATGGGGGGACAAAGCCATAAAAACAGGGAAACATCCTAAATATTGCACTGACAAACCTGAAAGCTGATAAAATAAAAGATTTTCAGTAGCACGGACGTCCTGCAGGGTATGAAGATTGAAACAGAAATGTCTGCCATGTGAAAGCGCAGTATGGCCATAGCCATTAACTGTACAGGTGTCTACAGAATGCCAAGATGCCTGCCTCACATACTTCTTACCCTACTAGAGCAATAAAGCAGTAGAAAGCCATAAATAATGGGTGCTCAAAGCCACAAAAATAGGGACATGTTAAATATTGTACTGACAAACCTGAAAGCAGACAGAATAAAAGGTTTGCAGTAGCAAGGACTTCCTGCAGGGTATGAAGACTGAAACAGAAATGTCTGCCATATGAAAGTGCTGTATGGCCATAGCTGTCAACTCAACAAGTTTATGCAGAATGCCCAGATGCCTGCCTCACATACCTGTCAACCTCCTAGAGCAAGAAAGCTGTAGGAGACCAAAAATAATATAATATATTTTTTCCATTCTAAGGAATGTTTAGGCATAGCTGAGAGGGTGTCTGCGTTATGGCCCTCTGTTTAGCATTGCTTAAACATCCCATAGGAGATAAATAAAAATATACAGTTGAAATTCCCAAAATGAGATTGTGTAGTGATTAGAATCCTGGCTTTATATACAGGCATTCATGGTTCGAGTACCAAGACAGGCAAGTTATTTTTATAGGGGAAAGCAGAGTTAAAATTATTATTTTCAACTTAAATTATGTAGTGACTGTTTTTTGTCAACCAGGGTAGTGTAGCTAGTATAAAATGGAAGTGTGAGTGCATATAACATGTGAAACCACCCATGTATACACGTGTCCCATACAGTATTGTCACACCCCTTGCTAATGTAATGAAAGCACATAGAGGGATGTCATGTAAAGTAAATCATATGCACTGACTAAATGATGTCATTGTTCTGATATTTTCTAAAAATGAAAAGTGAGCAATGGTTAGCAATGCTCAGCTATGCAATCGCTTAGACATGAATGCTAAGCAGCAGGTAGCTCAACTAAGTAGATCTGTGTACTGTTAAGTAGTGCTCAGCAATTACCTCTTTAAGCACTGTTCAACTCAGCTTAGCGGATTTGCACACAGCTTAGCAGAACTTAACATGTTCAAAATGGTCCAATGACAGCAAAGGGTGGGAATATCACCTTATTTAAATGGCGCAGGTGGGAATACAGCCATAATATGTTATAGTGCATATGTACAGGTACTATGGCTGGTGTAGGTGAAGGAGCACCCTTCCGGGCACATTGCTGGACCATTCAGGAGTCCAGGGTCATGGCTGGACTCTCTGTAGAAAACCATGAGGAGAGACTACTGCAGGGCAATTACCAGGGCTCACAATACAAAGCGGAGGCCTTTGACCATCTCACACTTGATCTCACCAGAGCTACTGGCATCCCCTGGACTGGTGAACAGGTACAGCACCACTATGCTGACCTAAAGCAGAGGAAGGCGGTGCTCTTGGCCCAGTGGATCCAAGATCCATGGGCATGGAATGCTCCAGTAGTGAGTAAGTATTACTATCAAGTAGTTTGTAGCAAATACTAGCCTGAGAATGTGATAGACAGGTATGCATAATGTTTGTTTTTCTCCCCTACAGCTGCAGCAGAGAGGGCTAGTAACATAGAAACCCATGACGACAGACTGCTGAGGCTGCGACAACAGGCTGGTGAGTACAAATCTATTTTTCAGTATAGTGTGCAAATAGCTAAGAAGGAGTACATTGCTTACTGAAAGTAGGTATAATGTTACTGTGTTAACTGAAAAAATAAAAAAGTTGACCGACTAATACTGATGTGTAATAAAGATCCCTACAAAAACTGTTGTATTTATTCTGGCATGTTGTTGCAGACGTATAAAATGTATACAGGTTTTTCACAGCAAATATGGCTGTGATAGCATAAATTAACTGAGGTTGTTCTGTGAACAACCTCAGTTAATGTATGCTGAGGTTGTTCTGTGAAGCAACTGTTAAGAAAAACTGTAGATGTTGGAGCTGTAAAACAAGATATAACTGAAATGTGAAATATATACTGCACTAAGCTCTGAACCCTGAGTAGTAATGTGTAAAGTTTCAAAGTGTGTTACATCCAGCATTGCCTTGTGTTATCCTTTGCTTTCCAGATTGTAGTATTACAAAGGATTATTGCACAGTACAATAACTATCTGTCATGCATGCATCACAGGATTACAAGATCAGACTGTCTAACCAAGAGACTATTAGGCAGAAACCAGTGAAACAAAAAACAGCAGTTCCACAGTAGCTCAGATGAGAAATAGCTTAGTAGTTAATTTTGCACACCCAGGCATGGTTCGAATCCAGGGAGTAGTACTAAGATGTGTGCATATCTACACACAAGGAATCAGGAACAAATATAAAAATAGTCTGGTAGTGTTAACCCATCATTTCTCCACAGACTTTACAGCTAAGGAAATGTTGGTAGTAGCTGTATGAAGGGTATACTAATAAACTGTGTACAACTGTTCAACTGTCCCACCACATGCCTGCAAATGACAGCAGGATAGGTACATACAACATGCACGCTTCCCGATACATGTCTGTCAAGTGTCATGCTGTCACAGCTAGTGGTTACTGCTGCCAATAACCCTGGACACAGATAAAGTATGCCAGTAGCACACTCACATAACAGCAGTTCAGGGTACCCCTCCTGTGCCAGATATGTAACCCTGACATGTACGAGTTCCCTCTAGTCATGTACCCAGAGTTGTCACAGTTTGCCTCATACCATTCCAGGCTGACAGTTTAATAGGTATGTTTGTGCTACAGAAGCTCTGGGCTATACGTAGATGTAAAGTGAGGCAGACCCCTAGAATATTGAGCAGTACTGTTGTGGAAAATGGAAGCATAAACAGTTGTTAATGGGCTTTTTGTCTCACCCCCCCACCCTTCATCTGGATCAAAACTATAATTCATATACTACGGATATGTTTTTTCCAAACCTAATTTTGAGACTTGTGTTCTACTATTGTTCATATATTTGATTGGTTGCATATTAACATACCTTGCTCAAATACCATCGTTGGTGGCCTGTTGCCATCAATGTTACTGGCATGCTGTTACGATGCATACTGTTATTCCATTTATGCATGTGTTTATTTTCCTATGCGACTGTTTCAAATCTGAATTATTGGATTAATTGGAACACCCATGCATGCTGTTATAACTAATCTTGAAATGTGTTGTTCATGACTAACCAATATATTTTTCAAAACCTCAACACCATAGCATGTTTGGGAAGGCAGATCCTGGTGGATCCACCTGTCCCGCCTCATCTGACCATGGCACTGGGCCCCAGCACATCTGGGACCCAACCTGGAACTTCCTCATCCACTGGTCCTGCACCACCTTCAGGTGGAACTACCTCAGGGGGATGGGGCCCATTCCCCCCCCCGGGAGCGGGCGTGGACAGGCACCTGTCACCCGCAGTCAGTTACAGGGTTTGGTGTGCAGCAGCATCTGAGCAGAGTTGGGTGGGCAGCTGCATCAGGTTGAGGGCTGGCTGGTGCACCTCGAAGGATAGGCTGCCCCTCCTGTCCAGCCACTAGCACAGCCACCTTTGGGGCCATGAAGGAGCAGTGGTGACTGCCCATGGGTGGGGACCTCAATCCCACTGTATCCATTTGGTGGGTCATGGGCTTCGGATTCTGAACCAGTCTCCCCGTCAAAGGTGTTTACCCCCCTCATGTGTCATATACTGCCCCTGTCTGTTGTCTTGTCTGTCTGAAAATGCAACCTATCCCAACCAACCTACCTCCCAAAACATACCTACAGCCTTTCCCTAACATCTCACTCTCATCTTAAAAAAGGGCATCTGTCCCGCAAAAAAAAAATTGCCCCATACATAGCTCTACATTTTGCCCCCATCTACAGTGGAACTAATCAATCAACCCACAGATCACTCTGCAAATGTCTGTCACCAACACCCCTCCCTGTGGGGTGTGAGGCTGTAAATTCCAATTTCTACATAATTAATTCACAGCTGTTGCTGCCGAAGAAATGTAGAGCCATGGTCCTTTCCTACACCCATACTGCACTTCCCTAGCTGCTTTTAATAATGTTTTACCCTCTGATTGCCCCAATTTCACCACTTTCCTATCACCCTTTTTTCTTTTCTTTAAAGAAAATTAGTGCAGGTGTAAGCAGGAGCAAGTGGTGCTAAGCAAAGGTAATAGGACTTAACCATCTGTTAGCATCACTTAGCTTCACCCAGAACCTAGCCAACCCACTTACAACTGCTCAAAAGTGCTTTAATCACTCTGTCTCCATTAGCCTTTATTCTGCCTGGCAACAAAATAATCAGCCTTTTCAATTCTCGAACCCAGGATGCTGTGCACTACAATCATAGCAGCATACCACTTCACCACCTGAGCTGCAGGGATCTGCAATGCTTTTACAAACATATCATTCATTATGGTCATGTAACATTAATGAAAAAAGTAACCACTTGCAACTTTGGGACCCAGGACCCTGTGCACAACAATCACAGTAGCATACCTCTACACCATTTGTGCTATAAAAATGTATAATGTTTTTACAAACATATCATGCACAGCAGTCAATCAACATAAGAGGGAATTATATATCCATAGTACTGTTATATACTTATATATATATATATATATATATATATATATATATATATATATATATATATATAGTAAATGCTGCGGTGGTACAGCGGTAGTGTTGTTACCTCACAGCAAGAGGTTCTCCCGTTCGATTCGTGGCTGGACTTGGGAGTGCCTTCTGTGTGGAGTCTGCATGTCCTCCCTGCGGTTAGTTAGCATTCGAAAGACATGCGTGCGTAAATGGGTGTGCCTTCATTGAAGGTTGGGCATTGAACTGGCACCATGGCGTTTCGTAAAAATCTACTGCCAATCATTAGCGGACCGGAGTTCTGCTGTGGCGACTCCTTACCGGGAAAAGCCGAAAGACAAATGACAACATATATTTATGCATACATAGATATATAGACAGATAACCAACCTCTTACTGCAACACATCTGCAAAAAGCCCGACAAAGGTGGGGATAAAGCGCAAACTATAGTGACATGTTTGAAATTTGGCTGTCATACACATAGAGGTCTGCTAGAGTGGCATGGTTTGGTTTAACATACAATGCCAGATAGATTCCAGGTCTGAAACACAAACGAATATCATTATTTACTGATGTCAGTGCTCACATCATCCCAGTGATTTCTCAGAAACCCACAACTGTTGTGGCTAACAGACAAAACATATGAGCATCGCATCTGGACAGTGTCTAGACATCTGGACAGTGAAGAGGTATGACTGCAGTCGTGTAACAGAATGTAAAAACCCGTGAGAGCTGCCAACCATATCACACAGCACCATCTGAACCACAGTAAGACCAACATGACACTAAACCAAATGAGCACTGGGCAATTACTCATGTAAATCCAAATATATCATGCATTACAGGGATGGAACTGGAGGGAAAAGCAGATAGTGGTCCATAAATGTCTACCCACAACCATTTGCACCATAGTCATAGCAAAATACAAGTACCCCAAATGAACTCTAGAGTAGAACAACTGTTTGAAAGAACACACACTACACTGACATATACTGGCCCAACTCAGTGTACTGGGAATCCTAAGGTGTTACAGGACATTTCTCAGTCTGCCCCTACAAGCATACACACCTGATAGACCACTGGCAGCTGTAGTGGCATAAACAGTCAGATTGAAAAAGGATCTGCGACACTCACATCTGCTACTCTCCCTACTTAGCCAAACATCTAGCACAACACTGCTACACAATTTTGACAGTCACTTCACAATGGCCAGACATATATAACTCTCATATGTACAGATTTCCACAGAATGCCCAGGGTGTGAGACCATATTCATGGCCATTGCCACATACCACTACCAGGAGTCTGCTAAGTCAAGGGGATGATACCTTGACTGCAGTCACTAAATTATGATATCACATATCTCTGACCCTCTTACTGCAAGACATCTGGACAAAGCATGACATACTCAGGGGACAGGGGGCCGGAAATAGGGACATATCTCACATAATGGCATTACAAACTGAAACAGTTGCTAGTGTCACAGGCTTTGTTGTAACATAACATCCCTGAAGGATATGATGTCTGAAACACCAAAGGATGTCAACAGTTACTGACTACAATCCTCACATTATCCTACCACTTCCACAAAAAAAGGCGTTGTCTGAGGAACAGACCAAACATAACAGGCAAACCCCTGGGCAGTCTGTGAACATCAGGACAGTTGAGAGGTATGTCAGAGACATATCACTGTCAGATGTCAAGTCCCACAGAAAATGCATGTCCAGATGAACCCTGTTAAACTAGCAACCCTCTATGTGTATAACAGCACTACTGACTTACAATCTGTACCTAATTTTGGAGCTTTATTCTCCATGTTACTGGGCTGTCTCCACATATCCTCTCCTGAGAGGTATTCCCACCTACCGTCTGTGAAGCTGTAACCACCACACCTCCATAATGTCCTCCACACAGGCAAGGAAAAGGGGCAAAGCGCACAAGAAGGCTGTAATTATAGCACCGTGTTGCTATAGCATTGGCAAATGGAAAGACAACACAGCTGCTCTGGATGCAAGTAGCAAGTGGGAGGCACCGATTGGTGCACAGGCCATCACCTGCTCATGAGCAGTACCTACAAAAGACAAGCTGCTGCCTATGCAACACGGGTCTGAACCCATCGACACAAGGACAGATTGCGACTACACAAACCTAACCATTTGCATTGTTGTGAGGAAACTCCTGAGCACTATAACAGGTATATCAAGCATGTAATTTTGTAATGGAATGCAGAAGGGGGGATGCAATGATTTCAAATGGAACATTAAACACTAAACCACAACAAGACCTGCTGGATGCACATGCTGCTATCCACCACCTATGGCCATTTCCACTTGCCCGGCCTGCATTGACATGGAGCACATCTCTGGCCCCTGAGTCACCAGCAAAAATCAGCTCATGTATGACTAATAATGTTGTCCAATACTGAGTGTGTCACTGGTAGGCCAGTTACCTGGGATGTTGTAATTATTCATATGTCACCTGCGAATGCTACTCTGATATATATGCTTGTCTTACAAATGCAAGAGATGTATATAGGGTACGTGCATACTAGGATATTTATACTCCTAGTGGGAGTGCAGACTAGCTGCTCTATGGCCTTTGCATTGAAAAAGTCTAGAAATCTTTGAGCTTGCATGTTAGTGGTCGTGTATGCTTCCCAAGTAATGGCAGGGTAGTTGAAATCACTCACGAGCTTGGTATTGGTCTGAATGGTAAGTGATTCTAGAAAATTCAGGTGTGATGTATGGGTCTCTGCCAGGATGCTTTCCATGGCTTTGAACCATGTTTATGTAACTGCACAGATGTCAGCATTCTCCAGGGTGAGGAATGCTTCCAGAAAGTGTAGTTTTTGTTGAGACTTCTAGCACTGAGCAGTAGTACCTTTAGTATATCATGAGTAGATTTTGCTATGTTGGAAAGTTTTCTGGCAGTGCCTAAAAAGGCACTATTAGGTGGACAATTTTTTGGCCAATATCCAAAACTCTAGTGGTGACAGGTGAAAACCCATCCCTGAAAAAGCAGAGTGGCCTGTCAATCATCTTCTCCCAGGCTAACAAATATTGGACCCCATTTGGAATGATGCCAATATGTAAGCCAATTAGTAAAGTCAATCTTTTTTTTGCTGGTATTGTGGCATCATCCTAGGAGGTGGTAGAATGCTGCTCAGTGCTTGACTCATACCTGTCTATGACACATATTCTGAGAGCTCAATCATGTCTCTCTTCTTATAGTCCAGGGAGGTACATTTCAGGTCATTTGTGCCCACATGGACTATGACTGATTCATACTTGTACTTGAGGTTTACTTACCTGAGTGCTTGTGTGATCTGGTGAATCCTGGCCCCTGATAAGTAACTAACTGTAACCTTCTCCTTATCCAGCCTGGTGAGAGGGATATCAGTGTGCCTCACAATGGAGTCTTTTATGACCAAAATATTGGGTTGTGTGATGTTATGTCTTATGGGCTTTGTAGCTGAGAAACAATGATATGTGGTTTTATGAGTTATGGTGGGAGTTGTCTTGTTTGTGTGCATGTGGAGTTTGTGAGGACTACATCTGAGAGGCCTTTGAGGTTTGGGTAAGTTACATGTGAGCACCTCTCCATATGTGGGTCTATGAGTCAAGTTCTTTGTAAGTGTGGTGAGTGTTGTGCGTGTGTGTTGCTGACAACCTGCTTAGTGCTTTGTGTGTCTGTATGTGAGAGCCTTGCCTCCAGTGACATTGTGTAGCTACATCTTTCAGATATTGTATTTGTCTGTTTTAGAATTAAGTGGTTGTCAGTGAACATAAGGCAATTGCTTCATTGCCTCAGGATGCCCATGTGCACCAAGGTAGATGTAGAGATAGCAGGGAAGTGCCTATCAATGGTTGCAGGTCCTTAATATGTGCTTAACAAGAGAAAAATAGGGGGGTGTTTGCAACCAGATGAGGGATGGGTGCTTACTTGGTGTGATCTACAGCTAATCTATCCATGGATGCTGCCCAGCATGCAAACCAGTTACTCTCTGAACATGGATAGTTCTGAGTGCAGTAATAATGTAATCTAGAGCTAACTAAATGTGACAATACTAATTAGCATGCAAACTAGTTGTTCCTTGAGAAGCATAGGACTCTGGAAAATTTGAGAGGTAGTTTTTATAGGGAACATATAACTCCTAATGATTGTGTATTTACAGGGCACCACTAACCACCAAAACCAGCAAAGCAAATGTGAGTCTTGTATAGAAGCAGAAAAAAAAAACAAGTTTTAAATAGGTATGCCCACAGGCTAATCAGGTATATTGTGCTCATAGCTTATCTGGACCTGGCCAAGGCTTTTGATACAATACCCCACTCAGGCATTATAGACAAGCTCACTAAATTAGGTATGAACCCTTATTTCACCCACTGGATAGCTAACTGGCTCACTGATAGAACACAGGAGGTGGTTTTGGCGTCTTTTCAGGCTTGCTGGCTGTTGGTGAAGCACCCACCAAGAGGAGAAAACGCTGAGAGAAGAAAGGAGCCACTTTTGAGACTTTAAGTATTTTTCCTCTGTTTATTTGCTAAGTTTTTCTGCATAGCCGCCTATTTTGAGCATTTTCTGGCTTGTTAAATTTGATTTCTGCATTAGTAACTGTATTTAGAGCACAACCTAGAGCTGTTTACTGAATTTCCTGTTTGCACTTATTTTTAAAATCGTTTTTTTCTCAAAACTTGCATTTTATCTGTCTTTGGCCTAGCACTCTTGTGTGGGGTCATTTACTGCACTGTTATAACTTGTTGATACGTGTTAACCTCTGCTATCTCTGAAAAAACAAAACAACAAAAAAAATCTTGCTTTTTCCCCACTTTTCTGAGATTTAAAAAAGTTCAGTTACAGGCCTGCTGTTCTTGAACTGTTTGTAAGTTTCTGTGAGGCCATTTTTTGCTTGGGCTAAAGGAAAGTCTCTCTGTTGATCAGTGGCAGTGAAAAACATTGAGCAGCCTGCCTGCCCCTGTGGGAGTGGTTACTGACTTGAAACTGTAGTTTTATTGGGCATTTTGGGTCAGTTCCAAAATTCCTTCATCTTCCTCTCTTAAAACCCTCTTTTGCACGGGTTTGCGCGTTTTTGAGCATAGCACAACAACGGGCAGCGCCCCCTAATTGGGTTTAAACTATTCCTGGCTCCACAAAGTCTGCTCTTCACTTTTTCCCTTAAAACTGCTCTATCTCTCAATTTAAACACCATATTCTCATTCTAAGGCCCTTCACTGGTCCAATTAAGTAATCCTACAAGTTAGCACTATTAAACCATAAGCACTACTTACTCTTATACTCTCTACGATTACCCTGTCCTCTATTGGTCCGTCTTAAATTCAGTTTCCCTGTTACTCTAGCATGTCCAAAGGTCAGTCATTGGTTTCCTCTCCAGTCCAGCTGGTGAATCTGGGAATTTTGAGGCAATGTTACAACTATCTCATGTACACGGACAACCCTCTCCTCCTCCAAACAGGTTCAAATATATGTGAGAGATGCAACTATTTAGCCAAACTGGAGGCTGAGCTCTCTCATCTCAAAACTGGTGTAACCAGTCATGAGGAGAAGGTAACCTCACACAACACAATTCCAGTATTACATAGTCCCACCACATCAGCAAACCAAACACATAAATACACAAAAACATACTCGGAGGCTCTAAATAAAAAATCTACCTAAGCAACAGAGACCTCCAAAGCAGACATCCAAGCAAACGCTACCTCAAAACAAAACACACACAACACATAACCCACAAAGTCAGTGTGCCAAGCAGCCACAGCCCTTAAGGCTGAATAACACACCTGATACTCTTGTTATAGGTGACTCTATTGTCAGACACACTGACGTCCCGCTCACCAGGCTGAATAAAGAGAAGGTCACGGTGAGCTGCCTGTCGGGTGCTAGGATCCGACACATAATGCAAGCACTCAGGTCACTCCAAAGCAAATACAAATATGACTCAGTCATTGTACATGCTGGTGTGAATGACCTGAGACGTACCTCCCTGGACTACATGAAAAGAGACATAGAAGAGCTCTCTGATCATGTAGCCCAGGCTGGTATGACCCTGACCTTGAGCAGCATCTTACCCTCACCTAGAATGATGCCACAGTACAAAGACAAAATGATCGATTTTAACAATTGGCTAAAATTTTGGTGTCATTCAAAGGGGATCCAGTGTCTGTCAGCCTGGGATGACATGCTCGACAAGCCACGTTGCTTCGCTAGGGACGGCTTGCACCTGTCACCACTGGGCTTTCTGATATTGGCAAAGGCTCTTGCCACCCCCATAGTGCCTTTTTTAGGCAAGGCTCAAAAGTCAAACCCACCCCCATAGACAGCACAAGGAACAAGAAACTAAGGGTAATGCTGCTAAACGCCAGAAGTCTTAACCTCAAGATGCACGCACTCAAAGCTCTCCTCAGTATGGAGAACATCGATATCTGTGCAGTGACAGAAACCTGGTTCAAGGCTCCAGAGAGCACCCCAGCACTACCAGGCTATACCTTGTATCATGCTTTTCGGCCCCAAAACCCGGACCGAACCACAAAAGGAGGGGGAGTTTCCATATTTATCAAGGATATCCACACCTCCAGGTTAGTGGCATTGCACGAAGTATCGGAGACCATACATGTGCAACTAACAGTGGACAAGACTGCTTTTCAGTTTATAGCATCCTACAGACCACCCTCTCAAAGTCATCCCATTCGGCTTTCCTGAAAACATTGGAGAACATGAAGATCTCCCCGAACACCATTATATTGGGCGACTTCAACTACCCAAACATTGACTGGGAGCACTACTCAAGCCCCAGCACCTTAGCCCAAAGATTCCTGGAAATTATAAACTCAAATGCTATGGAACAACTAGTCACCACTCCCACAAGAGGGGACAACATACTAGACCTGATCATTACCAACATGGGGACCCTATGCTCCACACCAGAAGTATATCCCTCATTGGTAAGATCAGACCATAAATTCATTTCACTGGATGTCCACATCTCGACCCCACCCCCAGCCCAGAAAACCACAGTGAAAAACTTCTCAAAAGCGAACTTCTCACTTCTCAAAACCGAAGTGGAATCCTTCAAGGCCCCAGGGCCAGTGGAAACTACAGCCCAAACTGCAGAATCCTATATAATTGCATTCTACGGACATCTCCAGGAATGCATGGATCATGCTATCCCAAACAAAACCAAGACCCAATCATCCAAAGGCAGGCGTCCAGTCTGGTGGACCCCTGCCATAAATAAACTGTACAACAGAAGGAGGAAGCTACTACATGATAGAGCAAAATCCCGAATAGGGAAGGCATCTCTGATCAGTACTAGCAAAAAATTACGATCCCTCATAAAATCCTCCAAGGCCAGCTTCGAGAGAAAAATTGCACAGGACACCAAAGATAATCATAAGGCTTTTTTCAGTTATGTTAGAAACCTGGGATGCAACTCCCAGACTTGTTCTGAGTTGAATGTAAACGACAAAAAATACACTGAACCCACAGACATCGCCAATATCCTGGCAGACAGGTTCAGTGCAAACTTCTCCACCCCCCCCCAAAAGAGCAAGTATCTATCCCGGCAGAGGGCTGCCTCCCAAACATCTCAGATGCTCAGGTGAAGGCTGCCCTCTCCAAAGCAAAAAACACTGCTTCCATGGGACCAGATGGCATCCCAGGTTGCGTCCTACATGAACTACAAGAGGAACTAATCCCTCAAATAAAACGGCTATACAATCTCAGCCTCACTACAGGATATGTGCCCACAGAATGGCGTACAGCAACAGTGGTCCCACTCCACAAAGGTGGAGCCTCTACGGACCCTGTAAACTATCGCCCCATAAGCCTGACTAGCTTAGTCTGCAAGGCTATGGAGAGGATCATCATGGAGCTCATAAACAAAGACATTGGGGACCTACAGACACTAGATCCTACCCAGTTCAGCTTTGTCAAGGGAAGATCCTGCCTTTTGAACCTGGTTGACTTCTTTGAAACAGTCACCAAAGCCATAGATGAAGGGAAGGTAGTCCACACAGCCTATCTGGACCTTGCAAAGGCATTTGACACAATACCCCACTCGGGCATCATAGATAAGCCATCCAGCTTAAATATAAACCCCTATGTCACAAGATGGGTCGCAAACTGGCTCAAAGACAGAACCCACAGGGTGAGAGTTGCTGGAGCCATGTCAGACTCGAAACCGGTCACAAGTGGTGTCCCACAGGGTTCTGTCCTGGGACCACTCTTGTTCGGTATATACTTTTCCGAGGTACAGGCAAACGTGGGAGGACTATGGCTCACCAAGTTTGCAGACGACTGCAAACTGGGCGCCATAGTCAACTCTCCAGCTGACACAAACATCCTTCAAAAAGGTCTCACAGAGACAGATAACTGGTGCCAGCGCCATGGTTTAAAGCTAAATGCCAAAAAATGTATAGTCATACCCTTTGGCAAAAACAATGTGCCCACAAATTACCACATAGACGGAAACCCGTTAAGTACAGAGAAAGTTATTAGGGACCTGGGGACCCAAGTTGATAGCAATCTCTCCTTTGAAAACCACATTGCCAAAGTGGTTAGAAAGACCTTCTACATAGCCCACCTCATCATGAAGGGTTTCACATCTAGATCAAGAGAGGTAATCGTGCCCCTTTATTCATCCCTCATCAGGCTCATCATAGAATACAATGCCCCTTTTGGGATGTACCTTACCCGACACCTGCAGCAATTAGAAAGACCCCAAAAGTATCTCACCAAGAGGATCAAGGGTCTCAAACAGATGCCATATGCTGCTCAGTTAAAAAAACTCCAGCTCTACTCAGTTGCATACTGCCTACTTCGAGGCGATCTATGCCTGACATACAAAGCTATGTCAAATCCAGAATTAATGGACATGCTCCACCTCAG
This sequence comes from Protopterus annectens, assembly GCF_019279795.1. NCBI lineage: Eukaryota > Metazoa > Chordata > Ceratodontiformes > Protopteridae > Protopterus > Protopterus annectens. The sequence goes on from NC_056749.1 coordinate 836,008,955, forward strand.
TAAATCTAAATCCCTTAGAGCCACACGCTTGAGGGACTTGAACCTCAGCACAGAAATAAATAGAACTTGCTGGAGGGACAGGTTCATAACCCAGAGGCTCCCTTCGCTCTGGAATAGAATTCCAGTTCATGTGAGGCAGAGCACCTCACTGAATCTCTTCAAGAAGAATCTCGATAAGTGGATGGTGGATTGTAGGTTTGTCACAGGGATTACTCCCGTGTCACTATTAGACAGAGGCACAGTAAACTAAACCTTAAAAAGGGCACAGTATACTCAAATCAAGGGGTGGCGTAAGCCATACAGAATCGGGCTAGGCTTATAATTGCCCCAGGGCAGATAGCCTAGTATGAACCTATGAACCTATGAACCTATGAAAACAGGTGAGGCCACCTCTGCCACAGGGTTAGTCACTAGTAGAGTCCCCCGTGGCTCGGTACTGGGCACACTCCTTTTTGGCATTTATTTCTCTGAAGTGGAAGCAAATGACGAAGGTTTAGGGCTGAATCAGTTTGCAGATGATTGCAAGCTGCAGACACTAACATTCTTCAAGAAGGCCTATCTCTGTCTAACAAATAGTGCCAAAGCCATGGTTTTAACCTCAATGCTAAGAAATGCATAATTGTACCCCTTGGAAATTCAGCCATCCCAGCTAATTACCATGTTGATAATACACCCCTGAGAGTCGACTCAGTGGTCAGGGATCTGGGTATGCACATAGACAGTGGCCTTATCTTCAACTGCCATGTGTCCACAATGGTGAGAAAATACTTTTATGTTGCACAACTTATAAATAAGGGTATGGCATCTAGGTTCAAGGAGGTAATTATCCCACTGTGCTCTGCTCTTATCAGACCAATCATAGAGTACAGTGCTCCCTTTGGTATGAACCTGCTCAGACATATGCAGCAACTAGAGTGACCTCAGAGGTTCTTACACAAAGAATATAAGGCAGTTGGGAGGGTGGCCTAATGGTTAAGGTGTTTGCCTTACAAACACAAGGTGCAGGGTTTGAATCTCACAAGGGATAATTGGCTAGGCTTAAAATGGCTCACAAGGGCAGTTAGCTTAGTACTAATCTATGAACCTAAACCTGCCTTATGCAGTGTCCTGGGTTGAATGATAACATTAACATCAGTAGTGTATTGAAACTAAGAATGGCTCGGTTATAATACAACAATATGAATGTTCACATGATTGTGGTTTCAATGTGATGAATTCAACCTGAGTTTGCTTTACTGTTTACCAGGTATGATTTTATATTGGTATGTTTTTATAGCGATGACAGTTCGATTCTGAGAGCAAAAGTACAATATTTTAGGTTACGATGAAGTTTATTTATATGTTTAGAGGTGCTGTTTAAATTTAAAAGAATTATTTATTATGCATTGATATTATGTGTATTTTAAACACTTATATTCAACATGACATGGTTTAACTTTAAAGGAGGGTGGGGATAGAAGAGTCATGTGATTTTTTTAAAACTATTTAATGACTGTTAATGAAGTTACAAGCTGTTTGTTCTGAGGAAGCTTGGTATTGACCAAGCAAAAGCGCTTAATCCATTGTTTTTTGGTTGCAATAAAGTGTTTTGACTATTCACAGTCGTTTTTATTCCATTGGTAATATCCGGGTCCTGTGGCTTTTGGGCAGCTGTTTGTTCCTGGCCTGGTCCTCCTTTACTGTTCTGCCTTATACAGTGTGCCTTGAAGACTATTCTCTCTATTCAGTCTCCAACAGATTGCTGAGGGGTGATCTATGCCTGGCTTACAAGACATCCGCAAACCCCACACTTATGAATCTCTTGTATATTCGTAAGTCAAACAGTACCAGGAATACAAGGTCTAAGGACCTGAATTTTATCTGTGGCTTAAACAGAACGTGCTGGAGAGACAGATATGTGTCCCAGATACTGTGCCGCCTATGAAACAGACTTCCTATCGATGTGAAGCTGAGTTTGTCTATTACACAATTTAAGTGCAACTTAGACCAGTGGTTGGGGAACAGGAAATTTATACCTGGCCTGGCACCAATGTCCATATGGGCAGAGGTAGCTTAGAGATACCTGGTCCTCAATCTCCTATTTGGATACAGGATGACATAATTATTTCAGGAAAACCTGGCTAGGCTTAGAAAGGCCCTCCTGGGTTGTTAGCCTAGTGACAATGTATGAATCTATGAAAACATAGATGCAAACATAGATACAATGTATTTAGACTACTACAAGTGCAGAAGACCAGCTCTTATAGCTGTGGAAAACTGCAACTTAAAACTCTAAGTAAGTGCAGGAAAAACAATAAATAGCAGATAAATCTTTGAGAATGAAATGAAAACAAGTAATACAAGTACAAAATAATATTCAATTGTGTTTTTCTTGCCAAGGATGGCTTCAGATTCAAGCAAAATCACTCAAACTCTTTGGTGTCTTCACCAAGTGAAGAGCAGATCTGGATAACTGAGCCAAAACTCACACAAATACAAGCAGAAAAAAGGACGTTTTAAACAAGGTATGTCCAAAGGTCAAACAAGTGAGCACAAAATATTAAAGGCAATATTGGAACTCTTTCAGAAATTTTAGCTTAATGTGTTAGTGGTGGGTGGGGCAGATACAAAATGCAACTTTAAGCAGTTAAAAGATAAACAGAATATAAAAGCACTGAAGCACTGACTGGAACAGAGACCATTCTCTCACTAATAATCTTCTACTACAGTTTAAGGCACCATACTATGCAACATTTACCAATAACACTGTTTATGGAAAAATGCAATAATAAATGACTAAGGCTCAAAATCTCACACAAGTGCACAGTTCTGCCACAACTACAAATTAAATTACAAGATTATGGGACAGCAGAGTTTAAAATACAAATGGATAGCTTTTACAAGAAATTCTAGTTGTGGAACTAGAAATGTGGAATAACTCAGGAACACAAGCTTCCCTTAACTGTTAATAAAACTACAAGACTAAGGTCTTAGCATGAACTTAAAAATGCAAACAGATGGATCAGAGCAGAATAGTACAAAGTATTATTACCACACAGGTCACTAAGTGCAACTCAAATGTTTAAGCACAATTAAAATAATTAAAATAATTATTTTTCTCCTTTTTCTTGAAAAGGTAGTTACTTACAGTTCCATACCTCTCCAAATCTTGGATAAAATATGCAAATGTAGTAAGTACACTTAGTACTGTAATATAGGTTCATAGGTTGGTACTAGGCTATCGGTCCTAGGGCCTATACAAGCCTAGCCATAACAATTCCCTGGCTATTTCTTCCCACACTATTTACTTCCCTGGACCCCTGTCTAGCAGGGTGACTGATGTGATCCCGGGGTGAATTTCCTTTCTCCCATCCAATCATCAAGGTTCCTTTTGAAGAGGGCCAAAGAGGCGCTCTGCTTGACATATATGGGCAGTCTATTCCAGAGTCTGGGGAGTCTCTGGGTCAGGAAGCTATGACAAGGTTTAGATCCCTGGAGCGTGTGGTTCTGAGTGATTGGGATTTCTTTAAGTGTAGCATGCCCAAAAGCTCTGGGTTTGACATGGCCTTGTATGTTAAGCAAAGATCTCCTCTGAGTAGACGATATGCGACAGAGTATAGCTGGAGTTTTTTAAGGTGGTCAGCAAAGGACATCTGCTTTAGGCCTGTGATTCTTTTAGTGAGGTATTTCTGTGGCCTTTCCAGTTGTTGCAGATGTCTTGAGAGGTACATACCAAACGGGGCGTTGTATTCTATAATGGGTCTAATGAGGGATGAGTACAGTGGACAATGACCTCCTTTTTTTCTGGATGAAAAGCCCTTAGTGATGAGGTGTGCCACATAGAAGGATTTCCTGACTGTTGTGGCAATGTGGTTATTGAAGGTGTGACCATTGTCCACCTGTGTCCCTAAGTCTCTTATCACACTTTCAGTGTTTAGTGTACTGCCACCTATGTAGAAATTCAGGGGTACATGTTTTTTCCCAAAGGGGATAACTATACATTTCTTGGCATTGAGCTTGAGCCCATGGCTCTGGCATCAAGCATCTGTTTCTGTAAGGCCCTTTTGTAGAGTATCCACATCATTTCGGGATTCAATAATGGCTCCCAGTTTGCAGTCACCTGCGAAATTTGTTAGCCAGAGTCCCTTAGTGTTGGCCTGTACTTCAGAGAAGTAGATGCCAAACATTTGAGGTCCCAGGACTGAACCCTGATGTTCTCCACTTGTCACTAGTCTGGAGCTGGATTTGGAGTCAGCTACTTTTACAGTGTGGGTTCTGTCAGTAAGCCAGTTGGCAACCCATCGAGTGACGTAGGGATTAATGCCCAGCTTAGTAAGTTTATCTATGATTCCAGAGTGGGGGATGGTGTCAAAGGCCTTGGCAAGGTCCAGATAGGCTGTGTGGACTGCCTTACCCTCATCTACGGCTCTGGAGACTGATTCAAAGAAGTCAATCAGATTCAGGAGACAAGATCGGCCCTTCACAAACCCAAACTGGGTGGGGTCCAGTGTTTTAAGGTTGCCAATGTCTTTGTTTATAAGTTCCATGATAATACGTTCCGTGGCCTTGCAGATCAGGCTCATCAGACTGATGGGGCGGTAGTTCCCGGGATCCAAGGTGGATCCCCCCTTGTGGAGTGGGATAACTGTAGCTGTGCGCCACTCACTGGGCATGAAGCCTGAGGTGAGGGTATGATTAAACATGACACTTAGGTGAAGTGCCAGTTCATGTTGTAGTTCATGTAGTACACAGCCTGGGATGTAATCTAGTCCCATGGATGCTGTATTCTTAATTTTGGAGAGTGCATTTTTTACCTGTGTGGCCATTATTACCGGAATTTGGCAATCTTCCGGTATTGAGATGGGCCATTTAGGGGGTGAGAGGGGGGTGAAGTTGGCACTGAATCGATCTGCCATGATATTGGCAATATGCTTGTGATCAGTGTATTTAATGCCATTCTGTTGTAGCTCAGAGCAGATTTGAGCATTGCCATTTAGATACTTGACATAGTTATAGAATGCTTTGTGGTTGTCTTTGGAATCTTTGGCAATTTTATTTTCGTAACTAGCTTTGAAGGCTTTTATGAGGGATCTCAGCTTCTTACTGAGGCTGGTAAGGGAATTTTTTACATCCTGGGATTTTCCTCTTTTTTGCAACAGTTTCTTCCTTTTGCTGTAAAGTTTGTTTATGGTAGGGGTCCACCAGATTGGCTTCCTTTTTTGGAGGAGAGCATCTTGGTTCTATTTGGGATGGCATGATTCATTCATGAGTGGATGTGCTCATACAGTGCCTTAGTGTAGGACTCAGCAGTCAAACGTTCAGTTCCTGTCTGCATGGGTGTCATGAAGTTTGTAACTTCTGACTTGAGTAGCATGAAGTTGGCTTTGGAGAGGTTTTTTGTGGAGGTTTCCTTACTGGGTGGTAGGGGTGGGATGTGGATGTTAAGGGTGATTAGCTTATGGTCTGACCTGACCAACGAGGGGGTGACCATAGGTGTGGAGCATTGATTTCCCATGTTGGTAATGACCAGGTCTAGGATATTGGAGCCCCTGGTGGGACTATGGATTAGTTGATCCAGGGCATTGGAATTTATGAATTCCAAGAACCGTTGGGCAAAGGTGTTGGTACACGAGTAGTTTTCCCAGTTAATGGCAGGGTAGTTGAAATCACCCAGTATTAAGGTGTTTGGTTGTATATTAATATTTTCCAGTATGTTTAGAAAGGTGTAATGAGAATCTTGGGGCATGGTGGGGGATCTGTAGCAAACTACAATTTGGATTGCAGTCTTACCTAGTGTTAGTTGCACGTGAAGAATTTCAGACACATTGTGTTGGGCAACTAACCTGGTGGTGTGAATATCCTTGGTGAACATGGACACTCCTCCACCACCTACAGTTTAATGCTAAGGACCAAACTAATTCTGACTTCTGAATGTGAATTATTCACTTAATTGGAGTTGCAGCTTTCTATCATGGCAGATGTGTAAAAGCCTCTTGCTTTATAAAAGCCTTTTGCTAAAATTCTTTAGGGGACTTTTTTTCTTTTTTTATTTGATCCTCATCTGAGTGTTGAGGGGTACCACAATGAGAAACGCCACCAGGCCCAAATGACCCAAGTATAGCTCTGTCCCATTGGCTGCAGGTTATTTACATTTTTTATCAACATTTTTATTATTTATATCAAGTCACACTCATTGGTTTCATCAGAATAGATCTTTGCAATGTGGCCTCTCCACTTGCACTTAAAACATAAAATATTCATGAATGGTCTCTTTTGTTTAGACACAGACTTATCAGTTGCTTTAGGCAGCTCTCCCTTATTTAGGTTTTCATAGCACGTCGTTCTTTCAACAAATGCAATAAATTCTTTCTGTCTCTTGTGTCTGCCTGCCATACCCACTCCCTAATGTAATGATGCAATGATTGCTTAAATCTGTCAATTACTGGTGTTTCAGTCAAATTCTTTTTTGCTACCATCTTCTGGATCAAGCCATAAGGTAACAATATGTTTAAGTTTCAACAGATGCGACTGTATCATTTTGCTTTTCACATAGGTCCACTCATTGAACTTGACTGCATGCAGTTTCCCCTGCCTGTGTAAGTACTTTTTCATATCTTTATAATCAGTACCCTTCATATCCATAAAAGCAGTAAGGGGAACCTGCGTGAGTTGTACAACTAATAACTGACCAATAAGCCCAGCCCTGGCACTCTTGGGAGAAGATTCACTCATATGACACCATATAGGTTTCTATCATTCTTATGGGTTAGTGGCTTCAGTGGAGTTGCACATGAAGGTGTTACATAGCATTTTTATATTACGATCATTCCCTCGGCAGCATCTTCTATGACCTGATGAAATTGTTCCATTGCAGCCATTCTGTGAACCACTGGGGCAGTGCACCTCTTCTGGACTTCAGCTCAGGCACACAAATTATACTACGTTTGGACCTCAGAACATGACACCAGTACACAGATGTGTACTTTCATTACTGTACAATTGCTGCCTGCAATGTCTCTCCGCATCACAGACCAGACACAAAATAGCGAAAATGGAAAACAATGCCATTTTCTTACAGAACTTTCTCCTTGGCAATGACGAGTTTAGGACATCAAAAACCTTATAATAACTAAGGCTAATAACCATTGTATCCATCAGTTTGGAATATAATGCAGGCGCTACTCCTGAATTTCTTCAAAATAAGATTTCTTAATGTGAAAATAAAGTTCAGGCAACTTCACCAACATAAAATAAGGCTTTTGAGTCTTATAATGAAAATGTCTTTGTAATTAACAAACAAGTTAAAGGTGTCTGCCTTTTATACCCATTCTCACTCCAGGGTTTTCTCTCACATAAATAAATCATCAGTGGTCTCTTAAAAACAGAACATTTGGTGCTGAATATGACATAAACTGAACACATTTCCTTACTGTAATGTCAGACTAAGAAATCACCAGGACTTTCTTCTCTTTGGTGGTCCTTATGACTACTCCTCCGACACAGATGATACTCTGGTCTCCATTCTATTGACCAGAAGCTCTTTCAGCCACCTCTGGAACCTCTGTTTCTTCTCTCTCTCTCTTTCTCTATCTCTATGACTTCTGACTTCTCAAACTTCTGGCTTTTGTCAAATACACTGTGGCTGTACCTGAGGGATTTATACACAAGAATATATGTACTCTATTAATGGGTAAACACAAAACACCCTGACTTTAAACAAAGTTAACCACAACTCTAATAGCATTCACATAACGAATCACAGTTTTTAATCTTTCAAAAGGAAAACTACCACACTATGTTTCAAAATGTATAGCTGCATCAAATGCCTAATTGTTACATATATGTGTAGCAACATTCAGGCATCTAAATGCAGCTATAATGAAATGTTTCACTGCTGAAGTGCTAAAATGATGTCTGTTGAAAATAAATTGTACTCTTTGTGAGTAGCATAGTTTGTAGAGATGCATAGTGATTCATGGTTGTATGACCATGAAGATAGAAGAGGTAAATAAGGGAGGAGTGGGGTGCATATATGTGTAGGACCCCCCCCCCGCCATGCAAATGCTGACTGGTAAGTTCCCATTGCTTCTTTTTTTAATTCCTCCAAGTATTTTGGTTTTATAATACAACGATGGGAATGGATCACATTCCTAAGTCAAAATATGATTAGAGTTCACAACATTAGTTTCAATCTTTGATGTTAGCTAAGAGTGCTCTTCTCAGCAGCCACAATGTGCATGTAATTGCCTTCTTCTGTAATTCATATGGGATTACATGTATTAGTAGCATATCTAAGTATGCCTGTAAGTTCTTTTTTATTAGACCTGTTGTTGTTACTACTGTTGGGATTGTCTGGGTATCTTTCTTCCACATTGCTCTCATATCTGCATGAGAATTCCAGCATTTTATGGCTTTCTATCTCTCTGTACATAAAACACTGTAATCACCGTGTGTCACAATTTCAGTGATCAATGTTATTTTTGTCTTTTTTTCATAGGTTCATAGGTTCATACATTCATAGGTGTGTACTAGGCTAATGTCCCTGGAGCCTTTACAAGCCTAGCCCATAGAAGTGGCCTGGCATCGTGCCACCTGATGTTAGTTCCCAGTGCCGCTTTCAATTAGAGCCACTGGAGTGAACCCCAGGATGAACTTTCTATTACCCATCCACTCATCAAGATTTCTCTTGAAGAGGGACATCAAGGTGCTCTGCTTGACATGTATGGGAAGTCTATTCCAGAGCATGGGTAGTCTCTGGGTGAGCAACCTGTGCCTCCAGCATGTTCTGTTGATTGTGGTACTGAGGTTGAGGTCCCTGGAGCATGTGGTGTGGAGGGATTGGGATTTCTTTAGATGTATCATTTATAACAGAGCTGGGTCAGATGTGACTTTGCAAGTCAAGCAGAGATTGCCTCTAAGTAGGCGATATGAGACAGAGAATAGCTGGAGTCTTTTGAATCTGTCCATGTTAGACATGCGTTTAATGCCTAAGATCCTCTTTGTGAGGTACTTCTGTGGCCTCTCCAGCTGTTGCAGGTGTCTAGTGAGGTACATTACAAATGGGGCATTATACTTGATGATTGGTCTAATGAGGGAAGAGTAGACAGATACAATGACCTCTTTCTTCCTGGATGCAAAACCCTTGATAATGAGATGTGCCACACAGAAGAACTTTCTGACCACAGTGGCAATGTGGTAGTCAAAGGAGAGATTGCTGTCAACCTGCATCCCCAGATCTGTTATGATGCTTTCAGTGTTCAGTGGGCTCCCATCGATGTGGTAATTAGTGGGAACTGAGTTTTTACCAAAGGGGATGATGACGCATTTTTTGGCATTAAGCTTAAGGCCATGATTTCGACACCAGTCATTGGTCTAAGTGATGCCTTTCTGTAGGATGTCTGCATCACTTGGGGGGTTAATAATGGCTCCCAGCTTGCAATTGTTTGTGAACTTGATCAGCCAGAGTCCCTTTGTGTTGGCCTGAATGTCTGAGAAGTAGATGCCGAAGAGGAGAGCACACAGGACCGATCTCTGTGGGACTCCACTCATGACTGGTCGGCAGTCTGATTTGGAGTCTGCTACTTTCACACTGTGTGTTCTACTGGAATCAAATTAGATTATATTGAAAAAGAACTGTGCAAACTGGATCCAAACAAAGTGCAGGGAGGAGACGGAATAAGTAACAATGACCTGAGAACACTTAAGCAAGAACTTACATTGCCATTACATCTATTATTCACTAGGTCATATAAATATGGGGAGATTCCTCAGGATTGGAGACATGCACTTATTAAACCTGTCTTTAAGGGAAAGGGGAGTAGGACAAACCCAGAATCATATAGACCCTTAAGTCTACTTTCATGTTGTGGAAAAATAATGGAGAAGGTAATACTACTCAGAGGTGATCTCTGCCTAACATACAAAGCTATGTCAAACCCAGATCTGTTGGGCATGCTCAACTTAAAGAAATCCCAATCCCTCCGAGCTACACGCTCTAGGGATCTAATTCTTGTCACCACAATAAACAGAACATGCTGGAGGGATAGATTCCTGTCCCAGTGACTTCCCCTACTCTGGAACAAACTACCTATCTATGTCAAATAAAGCTCCTCATTAGCACTCTTCAAGAAAAATCTTGATGATTGGATGGGAGATAGGAAATTCACCCCGGGGTTCACTTCTGTGGCTCTGCTCAACAGGGGCACAGGAAAATAATTTTCTTGGTGAAGAAAGCCAGGGTACCGTTTGACTAGGCTTATATAGGCCCTAGGACCAATAGCCTAGTACCTACCTATGAATCTATGGATAAGTTATTGTCAGAACTGGATAGGTTGGGACTTGAAACCATATATCAGCATGCATATGATGAAAATAGATCTATTACCACCTGTAACATGATGTTCTATAACAATATAATAACAGCTATGAATGAAAAATTGTGCTGTGATGTGATTTATATAGATTTAACTTCAGCATTTGACAGGGTCATGCACAAAACACTGATCCATAAATTAGTAGAACTAGGTATTGATGTACTGTTGATAAGATGGATAGCTGCATGGCTTACAAATAGGACATGGCAAGTATCACAAACCAACTGGACAGGTGAAATCCTTGGTTACAGTCAAGGTGTCCCATAGGGCTCTGTACTAGGCCCTTACTTGTTTAGATTGTATCTTTCAGACCTTACTTTTTCATCTGAGATGTTCTGCAGTTTATATGCTGATGACTTGAAATTGGGTAAACTGATTACAAGTGTTACAGATAAGGCATGTCTGCAAAATAATTTGACTAAATTGACCATTTGGGTACAGGTGAATAATATGTTGATAAATACATCAAAAACTAAGCATATGAGATTTGGGAGACAAACTTAAAGGTGAATATTTAATACAGCACACAGTGATTGAAACTGTAGACTCATTTAAGGACCTGGGTATATGGGTAGATTCAGCTATGAGTTTTTTTAATCATATCAACCAATTGGCTAATGATAGTTATAGAACTATAGGTTATATAAAATTATTTATAAAGTCTAGGAAATTAAACATAATGAAATTATTGTTTGTTAGTTACATTAGACCCAAACTTGAGTATGGAATAACAATATGGAAACCCTATAGGAAAACAAGCATGAGTAAACTGGAAAGAGTACAGCAGAAATATACCAAGGGCATCCATGGATGTGAAAATTTAAGTAGTTATGAAAGACTAAAGTATCTGAACTTGTACAATGTATCTTACAGATATCTAAGAGGAGATCTTATTCAGTTATATAGGGCATTTAGGGACAACTACCTCTGGGAATGTTTGGGGTTAATAATAAGTACTAGAGATTCATCAGGTAATCTATGTAGAAGGTTCTATAGGAATGAGAAGTGTACTAATTGGTACACTGACAGAGTAACTGATGCATGGAACAGACTACCAAATTACATTAAAGTACTAGAGAATCATCAGACAACCTATGTAGAAGGTTCTATAGGAATGAGAAGTGCACTAACTGGTTCTGTGACAGAGTAACTGATGCATGGAACAGACTACCAAATTACATTATAGTACTAGAGAATCATCAGACAACCTATGTAGAAGGTTCTATAGGAATGAGAAGTGCACTAACTGGTTCTCTGACAGAGTAACTGATGCATGGAACAGACTACCAAATTACATTAAAGTACTAGAGAATCATCAGATAACCTATGTAGAAGGTTCTATAGGAATGAGAAGTGCACTAACTGGTTCTCTGACAGAGTAACTGATGCATGGAACAGACACCAAATTACATTAAAGTACTAGAGAATCATCAGACAACCTTTGTAGAAGGTTCTATAGGAATGAGAAGTGTACTAACTGGTTCTGTGACAGAGTAACTGATGCATGGAACAGACACCAAATTACATTAAAGTACTAGAGAATCATCAGACAACCTATGTAGAAGGTTCTATAGGAATGAGAAGTGCACTAACTGGTTCTGTGACAGAGTAACTGATGCATGGAACAGACTACCAAATTACATTAAAGTACTAGAGAATCATCAGACAACCCATGTAGAAGGTTCTATAGGAATGAGAAGTGCACTAACTGGTTCTGTGACAGAGTAACTGATGCATGGAACAGACTACCAAATTACATTAAAGTACTAGAGAATCATCAGACAACCTATGTAGAAGGTTCTATAGGAATGAGAAGTGCACTAACTGGTTCTGTGACAGAGTAACTGATGCATGGAACAGACTACCAAATTACATTAAAGTACTAGAGAATCATCAGACAACCTATGTAGAAGGTTCTATAGGAATGAGAAGTGCACTAACTGGTTCTGTGACAGAGTAACTGATGCATGGAACAGACTACCAAATTACATTAAAGTACTAGAGAATCATCAGACAGCCTATGTAGAAGGTTCTATAGGAATGAGAAGTGCACTAACTGGTTCTGTGACAGAGTAACTGATGCATGGAACAGACTACCAAATTACATTAAAGTACTAGAGAATCATCAGGTAACCCATGTAGAAGGTTCTATAGGAATGAGAAGTGCACTAACTGGTTCTGTGACAGAGTAACTGATGCATGGAACAGACTACCAAATTACATTAAAGTACTAGAGAATCATCAGATAACCTATGTAGAAGGTTCTATAGGAATGAGTAGTGCACTAACTGGTTCTGTGACAGAGTAACTGATGCATGGAACAGACTACCAAATTACATTAAAGTACTAGAGAATCATCAGACAACCTATGTAGAAGGTTCTATAGGAATGAGAAGTGCACTAACTGGTTCTGACAGAGTAACTGATGCATGGAACAGACTACCAAATTACATTAAAGTACTAGAGAATCATCAGATAACCTATGTAGAAGGTTCTATAGGAATGAGTAGTGCACTAACTGGTTCTGTGACAGAGTAACTGATGCATGGAACAGACTACCAAATTACATTAAAGTACTAGAGAATCATCAGACAACCTATGTAGAAGGTTCTATAGGAATGAGAAGTGCACTAACTGGTTCTCTGACAGAGTAACTGATGCATGGAACAGACACCAAATTACATTAAAGTACTAGAGAATCATCAGATAACCTATGTAGAAGGTTCTATAGGAATGAGAAGTGCACTAACTGGTTCTGTGACAGAGTAACTGATGCATGGAACAGACACCAAATTACATTAAAGTACTAGAGAATCATCAGACAACCTATGTAGAAGGTTCTATAGGAATGAGAAGTGCACTAACTGGTTCTGTGACAGAGTAACTGATGCATGGAACAGACACCAAATTACATTAAAGTACTAGAGAATCATCAGACAACCTATGTAGAAGGTTCTATAGGAATGAGAAGTGCACTAACTGGTTCTGACAGAGTAACTGATGCATGGAACAGACACCAAATTACATTAAAGTACTAGAGAATCATCAGATAACACATGTAGGAGATTCTATAGGAATGAGAAGTGCACTAACTGGTTCTCTGACAGAGTAACTGATGCATGGAACAGACTACCAAATTACATTAAAGTACTAGAGAATCATCAGACAACCTATGTAGAAGGTTCTATAGGAATGAGAAGTGCACTAACTGGTTCTCTGACAGAGTAACTGATGCATGGAACAGACACCAAATTACATTAAAGTACTAGAGAATCATCAGACAACCTATGTAGAAGGTTCTATAGGAATGAGAAGTGTACTAACTGGTTCTGTGACAGAGTAACTGATGCATGGAACAGACTACCAAATTACATTAAAGTACTAGAGAATCATCAGACAACCTATGTAGAAGGTTCTATAGGAATGAGAAGTGCACTAACTGGTTCTCTAACAGAGTAACTGATGCATGGAACAGACTACCAAATTACATTAAAGTACTAGAGAATCATCAGACAACCTATGTAGAAGGTTCTATAGGAATGAGAAGTGTACTAACTGGTTCTGTGACAGAGTAACTGATGCATGGAACAGACTACCAAATTACATTAAAGTACTAGAGAATCATCAGACAACCTATGTAGAAGGTTCTATAGGAATGAGAAGTGCACTAACTGGTTCTCTGACAGAGTAACTGATGCATGGAACAGACACCAAATTACATTAAAGTACTAGAGAATCATCAGACAACCTATGTAGAAGGTTCTATAGGAATGAGAAGTGCACTAACTGGTTCTCTGACAGAGTAATTGATGCATGGAACAGACTACCAAATTACATTAAAGTACTAGAGAATCATCAGACAACCTGTGTAGAAGGTTCTATAGGAATGAGAAGTGCACTAACTGGTTCTCTGACAGAGTAACTGATGCATGGAACAGACACCAAATTACATTAAAGTACTAGAGAATCATCAGACAACCTATGTAGAAGGTTCTATAGGAATGAGAAGTGCACTAACTGGTTCTGTGACAGAGTAACTGATGCATGGAACAGACACCAAATTACATTAAAGTACTAGAGAATCATCAGACAACCCATGTAGAAGGTTCTATAGGAATGAGAAGTGCACTAACTGGTTCTCTGACAGAGTAACTGATGCATGGAACAGACTACCAAATTACATTAACGTACTAGAGAATCATCAGACAACCTATGTAGAAGGTTCTATAGGAATGAGAAGTGCACTAACTGGTTCTCTGATAGAGTAACTGATGCATGGAACAGACACCAAATTACATTAAAGTACTAGAGAATCATCAGATAACCTATGTAGAAGGTTCTATAGGAATGAGAAGTGTACTATGGTTCTCTGACAGAGTAACTGATGCATGGAACAGACTACCAAATTACATTAAAGTACTAGAGAATCATCAGACAACCCATGTAGAAGGTTCTATAGGAATGAGAAGTGCACTAACTGGTTCTGTGACAGAGTAACTGATGCATGGAACAGACTACCAAATTACATTAAAGTACTAGAGAATCATCAGATAACCTCTGTAGAAGGTTCTATAGGAATCAGAAGTGCACTAACTGGTTCTGTGACAGAGTAACTGATGCATGGAACAGACTACCAAATTACATTAAAGTACTAGAGAATCATCAGACAACCTATGTAGAAGGTTCTATAGGAATGAGAAGTGCACTAACTGGTTCTCTGACAGAGTAGCTGATGCATGGAACAGACTACCAAATTACATTAAAGCAAGTACTAGTTTAGATATTTTTAAGAACAGCCTCGACATTTATTATGGGAACAACTGTTTTGGCATATTGGCAAGCTAGAAGGGCTTTAATGCCCGTGCTTGAAACATTTGTATGTATGTATGTATGTATGTATGTATGTATGTATGTATGTATCTGTGAGCCAATTTGCAACCCACCTAGTGATATAGGGGTTGATGCCTAGTTTGGTGAGTTTATCAATAATTCTCAAGTGAGGAATGTTATCAAAGGCCTTGGCCAGATCGAGGTAGGCTGTATGCACTGCCTTACCTTCATCCACAGCCCTGGTGACTGACTCAGAGAAGTCAATCAAGTTGAGCAGGCATGATCTCCCTTTCACAAAGCCAAATCGCATGGTGTCTAGAGTTTGGAGATTTCATATATCTTTGTTAATCAGGTCTATGAAGATGCGCTCCATTGCTTTACATATCAGACTTATCAGGGTAATGGGGTGATAATTCCCAGGATCTGAGAGGGTTGACTGTAGCAGTGCACCATTTGGTAAGGACAAAACCTGAAGTGAGGTTTTGACTGAAGAGGGGACACACATGTGGTGCCAGTTCACTTTGTAGTTCATTTAGAACACAGCCAGGGATATTATCACGTCCCATGGAAGTTGTATTCTTGGCCTTGGACAATGCAGCTTAACCTGTGCTGCAGTAATTCTGGGTGTCTGGCATTCTTCTGGTATTGTGATTGGTCCTTAGGGGGAAGAGAGGGGTAACGTTGGCACTGAATCTGTTGGCCAGTATATTGGCAATATCTGTTGGCTCAGTATAGGAGGTACCATTGTGCAGTAACTCAGAGCAAATCTGGGTATTGCTGTGGAGGCTCTTCATATAACTATAGAAGGCTTTGTGATTGTTTGTAGTGTCTGTCACAATTCTGCCTTCATAGCTGGCTTTGGAGGATTTTGTTGAGGCTAATAAGGGAGTTTTTCCAGTCTTGGGACTTCACTTTTATTTTGCAGTAGTTTCTTCCTTCTGTTGTAGACTTTATTAATGGCAGGGGACCACCAGATTGGCTTCATTTTTTTGGAGGAGAGCATCTTGGTCCTGTTGGGTATGGCTAGTTCCATGCATTTATGTACATGTTCGTACAGTGCATTGGTGTATGATTCTCCAGTCATGCAGCTATTTTCCATTTGCATGGGTGCTGTGAACTTAGCCACCTCTGTTTTTAGGAGCCCAAACTCAGCTTTGGAGAAGTTTTTCAAGGTGGTTACCTTTGTGGGGGGTGGGGGTAAGATGTGGATTTCCATGGTGATTAGTTTATGGTTGGATCTAACTAGGGAGGAATTGACTATTGGTGTAGAGCAACAGTTGCCCATGTTAGTAATAACCAGGTCAAGGATGTTGCTTCCTCTAGTGGGGGTCATAATGAGCTGGTCCAGGGCATTGAAACTGATGAATTCCAAGAAGCGTTGAGCCAGTGTATTGGTGTTTGAGTAGTTTTCTCAGATGATGGAGGGATAGTTGAATTCTCCTGGTATGAGAGTGTTGGGTTGGACCTTGATAGACTCCAGGGTGCTTAGGAACGTGGAGTGATAGTCTAGGGACATAGTTGGGAACCTATAGCAGGCTATCACCTGGTTTGCTGTCTCACTCAATGTTAGATGTACCTGAAGTATATCAGATGTATTATGATGGGCTACTAGTCTGTAGGTGTTCATATCCTTTATGAATATGGAGACACCACCTCCTTTGGAGCTTCATTCCATGTTTCGAGGCCGAAAGATGTGGAATGAGTTATAGCCTGGTATTGCAGGGGTGCTTTCTGCTGCTTTAAACCAGGTCTCTATTACAGCACAAATGTCAATGTTCTCCATTTTGAGAAGTGCTTCAAGTAAGTGCATCTTGAGATTTAGACTTCTAGCACTGAGCAGCATGACCCTCAGATTGCATTTGTTTATAGCTGTTATGGTGGTAATTTGGTCTTTGGAATACCACCTAAAAAAGGCACTATAGGTGTGGCAAGAGCCTTAGCCAGTACCCAGAAACTCAGGGGTGACAGATGCAGGCCATCTCTGGCAAAGCATCGAGGTCTGTCAATCATGTCATCCCAAGCAGACAGATACAAGATACCCTTAGAATGACACCGGAAACTTAGCCAATTGTTGAAGTCAATCATTTTTTGTTTGTAATGCAGTATCATTCTGGGTGATGGCAGGATACTGTTCAGGGCTAGTGTCATACCTGCCTGGGCCCTATAGAGAGCTCCACCATGTCTCTTTTCATGTAGCCCAGGGAGATGCATCTCAGGTCATTCACACCCACATGGACAATGACAGAGTCATACTTGTGCTTGTTGTGGAGTGATCTGAGTGCATGTGTTATGTGTCGGATTCTGGCACCTGATAGAGCGCTGACTGTTACCTTCTCCTTATTCAACCTAGTGAGTGGGACATCTGTGTGCCTAACTATTGAGTCACCTATGCTTAGTGTATTGGGCATGGTGTTTAGCCTTAGGGGCTTAGGTTGAGGGTCACACTGTGGAGATGAGCTATGTGTCTTGTGGTTTGTGCTGTGTTATGATCTAGTGTGTTTCTGTCTTGGAGGTCTCTGCTGTTTGGGTAAATTTTTATTGAGAGCCTCCGCAAAGGTGGGTGTGTGGTTTGTGATTTTATGTGAGAGCTGTGATGGTGTGTGTTCTGGAGGACTGTGTGTTACATGTGGTATGGTGCAGGTGTTGACCTTCTCTTCTTGACCAGCTTGTCTAGTCTTGGCTGGAGAGTGCATAGCTTCCAGTTTGGTGATATAAGTGCATCTCTCACAAGTCTGAGTGCTGGGATGTAAGAGGAGAGGTTTGTCTGTGTACATGAGGCAGTTTCTACACTGCCTCAGAATGCCCAAGTGCACCAGGTTAATTGGAGAAAGAACAAAAAACTGGCCTTTAATCATGCCAGGAGGGGTGGTCATAACCACTAAGTACTGGAGCTATTTCCGTGAAGAATGACTAGTACTGATGGCACTTAGATGTGCTACAATAATTGCTATAAAAACCTGTTGAAGTGCAAAACGATTAAGCTATTTGAAGTGCAAGAGAGAGAGCAAGAACTAGCAAGATCTAAGGGAAAAACTGAAGAGCAGACTTTCTGGCACCAGTAATAGTTTACCTCAGCTTGGTGCCACTGCACGGAGCTTTAAACAAAAGCAAACCTGTGCAAACATGGGCTTTTAAACCAGAAAATTGAATGGGATGAAAAAAAATGCACAAACGGCCAATGAACTAAAAGTTCTGGGTTAGAAACCACTCATCTTGTGGTAGATAGGCTACCTAGTGCTTATCACTCCCACTGATAAGCTAGAAGGCTTCCTTCCAACACAAAAAGCATTGGAGGGGCTCAGAAGCTTACAAACAGTCCTGGATACAGCAAATATGTATCTGGACTAGACTAGTTACAGGAAAGGTGGGAAACAAGTTTTGAACTTTTTTTTGTTTGTTTTTCTACAGAAAAGTAGCCAAAACAGCAGTAAAAACAATTCAAATGCAGTGCAAGATAGCACACGAGTGTGAGCAATATTAAAGCAAATACAGCTTAGATAAATGCAACTAGATTAAAAATTGCCTAAACACAAGTGCAGAAAGCAGTAAATTAGAAAAAAATCTAAATGGATGCACTTAGAGTATCTCTTTCCCCTTCCAGATGCTCTTAAGTCTGCAGGATGCCAAAACTGGATCTGTGGAGCTTAAACAAGTGCAAACCTGCACAAATGCAGGTTTTCAAACCAGAAAGTTGAAAGGGATGGAAAAATTGCCCAAACAGCCAATAAACTACAATTTCTGGGCCAGAAACCACTCCTCTTGTGGTAGATAAGCTACCTAATGCTTAGTACTCCCACTGATAAGCTAGAAGGCTTCCCTCCAACACAGAAAGGCTTGGGGAGCTCAGAAGCTTACAAACAGTCATGGATACAGCAAATCTGTATCTGGAATAGGCTAGTTACAAGAAAGGCGGGACTACTATATCTGGTTTTCTTGCATCTAATTTTGAGCTGTTGCCAATAGGACTTGTTACCTGTGCCAGCATCATAACTTAATAAGTTTGTGGTTTCAGTAACTGTGTGTGGTTCAGTGTTGATGTTTTTTTTTTTTTGTGCAGGGCTTTTAGTTTGTGGCTGCATTGGTATGCCAGCCATCAATGTGGTAGTTGATGCAGCGACAGGAACTCTATGTACTGACTCATCAAGTTGCCTTTTCCTGAGATTCAATATAGTGATATTGAGAAAATTCCTGTCCATCCATCATATGTAAAACACAAAAAGAAATAATGTTTTTGCACGGGAGCTTTTGCTCATGACTGCACAAACAGTAGTGAAAAGGAACAATTTTCTTACTCACACTATTATAAAATCTCAGTACAAAACTTTGATTGTCATACAATTAGAATACTTCAGTTTTCAACCAAAACACACAAGCACCAAAAAAAAAGCTTGCATTCTAAAACACAATCTTACCAAAAAACAAAAATAAAATAAAAAAATAATAAAATAAAAAAGGAAACCAAATAGTTTCCTCTTCTGATCCTACAATAAAACCCTACCTCTACATTCAGACCACATTTCTAAATATTTGTGGACTAGCTCATATTATCTGAGTATACAATTAATTTGTTCCAGGTATATGATGCAGAATCCAGTAGAATGGTTAAGAAGTAAATATATCACCAACATAAGGACACGGTTAATGGGTTATACTATTCTATGTAACTACTAGTGCTTTATGAAGCTATTATTGTTTTCCCCCAAGGGCCCTCAATTAGAAAGACAAGACAATGCCAATATAAGATGCTGGACATCTACTATTGTTCTTTGATGAGTGTCCTGTGTGATACTACAATAGCATGATGCCTCACAAAAGGTTCTATACCATCTCTATAGAATTTTCTTCAGTAAGTTAATATGACAAAAATGTTCCATTAAAAATATTCATTTGTTTGACCATCTATATTTTACACCCAAGTTTAAAATGGAATAGAAAAGTGATGGGAAGACGTCAACTCTTGCGCGAGTAAAACTCATCTCCTACATCTTACTTTATATTCCATGGATATTTTAGTAAAATCTGATTATAAACTGCTTAATAAAGTTCAGAAAATCTGCATTTGTTCAAATGTAAGTTACCAAGAAAGAAAACACTAGAGTTGAACATCCTGAAGCATCACCTCCCTCAAAGGTTTGAGTTAACAAACATCCTGAGGCATCATCTCCCTGAAAGGTTTGAGATACATTTGACTCTACTGTCTGATTACAGTTGTGTGAGTCATGTATTACTTTTACTGCATGCATTCTCTTTTCTCTGATCTTTTGCAGACATGGTGTTAGGATATATAAGTAAGGCAATATGAGAGCAAAGTGCTCCCCTTCATTGGTGAAGTAGGCTTGCTCATGAAAAAAAGAATGTGTTGCTGATTTTCCTGAAATGTTCATTGGGTAAGCCTTTGGGGACTTTGCTTTGGTTAGTATCTGCACTGGAAATCGGGTAGAGCAGCATTCCCATAGTGACCTCTATCATTAATTCCAGATACTCGCTGCCTTTTTACTACAAAGCCTTTATCCTGTTTACATTATCCTTGCTTCCAAAATTGTCCTCTATTCGTTAAACATACTGTGATACTTTTCCACTACTTATCAGTGTCTACCCTGCCACTGTTAGTGAACTGCATCCTATTCCTATCCGCAGTCTGTCTACCCTGCTATTGTTAGTGAACTGCATCCTATTGTTATCTGCAGTCTGTCTACCCTGGCACTGTTAGTGAACTGCATCCTATTCCTATCTGCAGTCTGTCTACAATCTCACTGTTAGTGAACTGCACCCTATTCCTATCTGCAGTCTGTCTACCTTGCCACTGTTAGTGAACTCCTATTCCTATCTGCAGTCTGTCTACAATGCCACTGTTAGTGAACTGCATCCTATTCCTATCTGCAGTCTGTCTACCCTGCCACTGTTAGTGAACTGCACCCTATTCCTATCTGCAGTCTCTCTCTACCCTGGCACTGTTAGTGAACTGCACCCTATTCCTATCTGCAGTCTGTCTACCCTGCCACTGTTAGTGAACTGCATCCTATTTCTATCTGCACCCTGTCTACCCTGCCACTATTAGTGAACTGCATACTATTCCTATCTGCAGTCTGAGGCCTTTGGTACTGATATTGTAGAAAACACTCTAAATGCAGCAACTTAGTTATATCAGCAGCATGCATGCTTCAGGAAATGGTGACCACCATAATTGTGTATACATAATTGCTGATTATGTCTATTATAGTCTGGAGAAAGGACAGCTAAGCCGAGGTAATGTTAGTCTGAAATGGGCCTTCAAATCACTTGATTCATCTTTGTTGCTAAGAAGGTTTAAAAAAATCTGCATTTGCTAAGGGACTCTGAAAATGGTCGAAAAATTAACTTGTAGGCAAATCTATTCTGATAGTTCTTAGTCCAGTGTACTCTTATTTTAGTTTAGTTAGGCCATGACTTCTCCAGAGTTCAATTTTAGGTCAGAGTTTCTCTTTACTTATACCTGAGACTACGCTTCAATTTTCTGAATTTAAATCACATTGTATGTTATAATCTCATCCTCATAAATGCCCTCACATTAAATGATTTGGCACATCTCCTGAAAGATTTTAATAAACAACAGATCTGCCTGCTGAATAAGAAGCCGAGGGCAACACTTGTCATACATCAGATATTAAATGATCCTTCTGATAATGGATAAAGGATCCTCTGAATGACTCTGCTAAGTGACTTTAATATTATAAATCCCTTGATATATAGTTGAAACCTAGCAGGGGTGTCCAACCTTTTGGCTTGCTGGGGCCGCATTGAGTGAACAGAAATGGTTAACTCTTTTGTTGCTCTGGAAGACCACAGTCGACCTCCTGGCTGTACTGTAGGTGTATTTGAACATGAATAAATGTAATAAATGCCTAATATTTGCCTTAAAATTCTAATTCTCATTCTAATTCTAATTCTCTAATCTAACAGTTAACTCTAACATCTTAGTTAATATATATATATATATATATATATATATATATATATATATATTTTTTTTTTTTTTACAAATAGATATTCACTACAGCATTAGCATTTCTCACTGGGAAAACCATTCCAGCAGTCCAACTACGTAAAATGTCAACATCAGCAGTCCTACAATACTATAATCCACAAAAATAACCCAACAAATTTGCAATAAAGTAAATAATTCACATTACTGACTTAATAAAACAATTCTGAATAAGCTACAAGAGGGTCTCACCCAAACAAATAACTGGTGCCAGAAATATGGCCTCAAGCTAAATGCCAAAAAATGCATCATCATCCCTTTGAGGAGAGTGATGTCCCCACAAATTATCACATTAATAACAATGTTGTAAGCACGCAATAAGTCGTATGGTACTTGGGCACCCAGGTTGATAGAAACCTGACTTTTGACCACCACATTGTCTCCGTTGTAAGGAAAGCTTTTTACATGGCCCACTTCATTAGTAAGAGTATCTCATCCAGGGACAAGGAGGTCATAACATCCCTGTATTCTTCCTTTACAAGAGCCATTATTGAGTGCAATGCCCCTTTTGGCATGTGCCTCAGCAAAACACCCTGCCAAAAGAAAGACTACAACCATTTCTGACAAAAAAGGTCAAAGGACTAAGTTCACTTAGTTATCCAAACAGACTAAAAAGCTTCTTGCTTTCCTCTGTCTCTCACTGGCCCCTATAAATTTCATCACTGGCTTGCTTTCCAGGCTAAGAAAGATCCTGCCTTAAGAGACTTCCTCTACCTCAGAAATACTGGTTATACTTGAAACACTCACTACAAAGACCACAGCCTTCACTGCAACATAAACAAGCCACTTTTTATGAACAGGTTCTTGACACAAAAACCTCCAACTTCTGTAAAAAGCTCCTCTCATTATCAAACAATGTAGTTCAGCAACACGATGGCTGGATGGATAGCCATAAATGTAGTCCTTGGGTAAGTAGCATAGCCTTCATCAAACCAGATGGAAAATCCACATACTAACCTTTCCCAGCTGGATGGCTAAGATATAATATTGGTTACTCAAGTCTACTTGCCCAAGAAGAGGGGCATGTTTAACTAAGAATTCCATTTGTAAAATTATATTCAGTATACATATTAAATCTCTCTCTCTTACACACACACACACACACACACACACACACACACACACACACACACACACACACACACACACACAAAAAAAGCCCCTACTTGTAAAATAGACAACCTCAGTAATCACATGACACCCACTCACTGAATGAAATTATCTGGAAGTCAAAATATCTGAAAAAAAAAATCATAATAGAGATGGATTCATCCATGCAACTTCCCACCACCAAAAGGACCATCAATAAATCAACAATCAACTGCTCGGCAAAAAGTAAATCAATACAAAAACCATAAACTCTCTAAGATAATGCTACATACTGGTGTAAACATATAATTTGTGTCAATCCCCAGGTTAATCCATACCAAAAGATTGTTTCAGAGCTTCAGTTATGTACAAACAGCTTTCTCCTAAAAACTTAACTCATTGATATTTGCCTTGCTGTAATTATAACTGTAAAAAAAATGTTGTTTTTAAGTTTATTCTGTACCTCAATGATTCTCACTGCTACGAGATGTAATCTCTGCATATTGTATGAGTGCTACATCCATGATTTGCTGTCTCGCTCTCTCATGTATTGTATTATATTGTTTTGTGTTATTTTTGGAGCTTTTCTCCCAGGGCCTCCGCTGAAAATGGACCTGTGTCCAGTCGGAATTTCCTGGTAAAAAAATGTAAAATAAAATAAAATAAATAAAAATAAACTTCACCCCAATCTAAAACCATTTGACATTCATACATTTTAGTTTGTGCAGAAGTTACTCACAGACTGACAGTTTACTGAGCTGTAATGCTGACCTTCGCTTTTGAAAAAAAACAAATTCCCAGACTTTGTCAATAGCTCAAAGTGTGGAGAGGATTACTTATTTATTATATATTTATTTATTTATTTTTGGAAAACATCTTTAAAACTGTTAAATTGATTACACATCCAGAAACACAGAAAAGTTATTGTGATATGTAAACCACAGACTGCTGCAAGAAATTAAAGTCACATTAACACTCTATGCTTACATCCGAACCGATGAATCATACCTGTCAATTCCAAAAGAAGTAAATTAGCTTAATAAGAAGGTTATTTGCAAGGTTACATGGAAGTTTATATTGGAAATAAGCAGAGATATTAAAAAGGCTCTGTTTTTCATAATTATGCCGAAAAGTCTTCCAAGGTAAATACAACTTCTGATTTAGTATGGAACCATACCTCTCAACCTTAGAGCAAGAAATCTGGACAAAGCGAAAAATAAAAATGGGACACAGGCCCAAAAATAGTTATGCAACACAGACACCATTGAAACAACTGTAGCTGCAAACATTATACATCACTTATAATCTTTCTATCTCATTACTGTCAGTTAAACATTACATGGCTCTTTCAGTCCTGCCTTCTTTTGCATCAAAGAAAACCATGCTTTGAAATTACAACTGCATTAAAAATAATACATAAAACACATTGCATCAACATCCTGCAACTACCTACCTGCAAGCAACCACAGATCTTTCACTGAAACTAGGGCTGCTTGTTTCCCCAGAATGACAGCTCTCCCTAATTAAGTCTAATGGTATACAATCTACCAGTATCTGGACTACCTGAAATAAATTAAATTATGGCCTGTAAATTGAAAGTACACTTTGTTTAATTAAACTATATTTCTAAGCCCACTTACTATATTTTTTCAGTAACATCCCAATATCCCTTTCCAGGTCACTTTACAAGACATTGGCAGTAGTAGACTTGGCATCCTTCAGAACCCCACAGGCCCACGCTAATACTGCTAGCATTGTCCATTAAATGTAAATATCCATCCACTGTAAATGGCAAGAAGCTATGTCTTAAAAAATTTACTTTTGGCATGCGTACCCAAGTATCAGGTTTTGAAACAAAGAAACATTCTCCACAGTCCGTAAGTCTCTGTCTTTAATAATCATCTACTGTTGCAGCATTCCCAACACATAAGCACACACATACACACTAAAATCCCCAACATTTAAAAAATGACATTGTGCCCACTTGATTTGCCAGTATTGATGATCCGCCAAAGCTATGCTTTCTGTTGTCCAATCTACCACTGCTTAGAACCCAATGAAAAAACAGTACTAGGTGCTTTTTTGTTTGTCTGAAAAAATAATACAACTTTATATGCTACAGTCCCACATAGTCAGTACACTACTGATACATTAACCCTAGGCCGCTGTCTCATTCTTACTCCCTGGAACTGCATTACCTTGGATGACTACTTTTATTTCCTAAGCAAAAGACACAAATTGGAAGTTGAGGCAAAAATCCAGACATTCTTTGAAAATCCATACAGTTAAGAGGTATGAGTTCATGTTCAATACAACACTCTCCCTGTCAGGAAAGCCGCAATTTAATGAAAGTGTATTTTTAATGTACGATATATTTGTGAGCTAACTTGTTTGTGTTCATTAGGTAGACTGATCATTGCTAGCCTCTTTGTGCATGCGTCTCTCTCTCTCTCTGTCATGCACACATATGCACACATACAAACACACACACACACACACACACACACACACACACACACACACTCACACACACACACACACACACACACACACACACTCATCTACTTTCACACAAACAATTCTGCTTTTATGCATGCACTCACTCACTCCGTACTTGCCTATTAACACAGGTAAGTGCTGTCCCTTTCAAAGTCAACAGCGGCAAATCCATACATGAGTCCCTCTTCAGCAAGAACACACACACACACACTGATTGTTCGGCGCAAAATAATGGCGTAAACACACTGACCCTTTTTTGGCTCAAAAACAAAACTAGAAGGGTGCTTTGGCGCATGCATACATCAACATTAGTGTTACAGGTCATGGGAGCGAAAAACACAAAACAAAAAGTGTTTTGGGGCATGCATACATCGATATTTTTTCTCTGTTTATTTGCTAAGTTTTTCTGCATAGCTGCCTAGCTTGAGCATTTTCTGGCTTGTTAAACTTGATTTCTGTATTAGTAGCTGTATTTAGAGCACAACCAAAAGCTGTTTGCTGAATTTCCTGTTTGCACTTAATTTTAAATCGTTTTTTTCTTAAAACTTGCATATTTTCTGTCCTTGACCTAGCACTCTTGTGTGGGGTCATTTACTGCACTGTTATAACTTGATATTACTTGTGAACCTCTGCTATCTCTGTAAAAAACAAAAACAAAAAAAAAAATCTTGCTTTTTTCCCACTTTTCTGAGAGTTAAAAAAGTTCAGTTGCAGGCTTGCTGTTCCTGAACTGTTTGAAAGTTTCTGTGAGGCCATTTTGCTTGGGCTGAAGGAGGGTCTCTGTGTTCATCAGTGGCAGTGACTAACATTGAGCAGCTTCGCTGCCCCCGGAGAGGTGGTTACTGACTTGAAACTGTAGTTTTATTGTCCACTAGGGGTCATTTCCATAACTCCTTCATTTGTCCTCAGAGGAGTAGTTTGGGGCAGTGACTTGTGGTTTGTTGGCCATTTTGGGTCGTTTCCTGTCTTTTCCAGCCCCCTGCTATAAAGCACGCTTTAGCGCGATTTAGCCCGGAGTTGCCACTGTTGCACACTAGGGCAGCTCCGTTTAAGCAGGTTTAAACTATTCGGGCTACCTAAAGTCCACTCTTCAAATTTTCCCTTAAAACTACCTTCCTCGAACTATACTACTGATCTAATCAGCATATTCTATAATTAAAAAGATCATCTCTACTTGACTCCAAGTAGACTATTCTCTATCTGTTAAACGTAGCACTTGCTCCTACAGTACTTATTACCTTGATACGGCACTCTTGTCTTAGATACTACCCCAAAAAGGCAACCCCCCATTTCTCAGTCACCCACGTCCCCCGGAATCTTTTTTAAAGTTTTTTTGTCTATTCCTTCTAGCATGTCGAGGGATCAGTTGCTAGTGTCCTCTCCTGCTCAGCTGGTGAACCTGGGAATATTGAGGCAATGTTACAATTGCCTCATGTACACAGACAACCCTCTCCTCCTCCCACAAAACACAAATACATGCGAGAGATGCAACTATACGGCCAAACTGGAGGCTGAGCTCTCTCAACATAGGACTGGCAAGACCAGTCAGGAGGAGAAGGTTACCACACACACTATAGACCCAGTCTCACATATTACCATTACAACCTCAAATCATACACATAAACACACAAAGACATACTGGAGGCTCTGATCAAAAATCTACCAAAACAGCAGAGGCCACCAAAGCAGACACCCAAACAACCACCACCTCAGAACACAACACCTGCAACACATAGACCTCACAGTCAGAGTGTCAAACAGTCACAGCCCTTAAGGCCAAACACAATGCCAGACACACTAGTCATTGGTGACTCCATAGTCAGACACACTGATGTCCCGCTCACCAGACTGAGTAAGGAGAAGGTCACAGTAAGCTGCCTGTCGGGCGCTAGAATCCGCCACATAACGCCAAGCACTCAGGTCTCTCAACAGCAGGTACAAATATGACTCAGTCATTGTCCACGCTGGTGTAAACGACCTGAGACGTACCTCCTTGGACTACATGAAAAGAGACATTGAGGAGCTCTCTGATTATGTAGCCCAGAGAGGTATGACCCTGACCTTGAGCAGTATCCTACCTTCACCAAGAATGATGCCACAATACAGAGATAAGATGATCAGCTTTAACAATTGGCTTAAACACTGGTGTCATTCAAAGGGGATCCAGTGTCTGTCTGCCTGGGATGACATGCTGGACAAGCCACGCTGCTTCGCAAGGGACGGCTTGCACCTGTCACCCCTGGGATTCCGGATATTGGCAAAGGCTCTTGCCACCCCCATAGTGCCTTTTTTAGGCAAGGCTCAAATTCTAAACCTACCACCCTAGAACACAAAAAAGGAAAAAAACTAAGGGTAATGCTGCTCAATGCCAGAAGTCTAAATCTCAAAATGCATGCACTCGAGGCCCTTCTCAGTATGGAAAACATCGATGTCTGTGCTGTGACAGAAACCTGGTTCAAGGCTCCTGAGAGCACCCCAGCGCTATCAGGTTTTACCTCATATCATGCGTTCCAGCCCCAAAATCTGGACAATACCAAGAAAGGAGGGGGGGTATCCATATTCATCAAGGACACCCACACCTCAAGACTGGTGGCAACGCACGATGCATCGGAGACCATCCAGGTGCAATTAACCATAGGCAAGACTGCTCTGCAAATTGTAGCATGTTACAGGCCACCCTCACAAACTCAGGAACCTCACATGGCCTTCCTGAAAACACTAGAGAGATAAATGTATCACCAAACACCATCATACTAGGTGACTTCAATTACCCTAATATAGACTGGGAACACTACTCAAGCCCAAACACCCTAGCCCAAAAGTTCCTGGAATTCATAAACTCAAATGCCATGGAACAACTAGTCACCATCCCCACAAGAGGAGATAACATACTTGATCTCATCATCACGAACATGGGAGCACAATGTTCAACACCGGAGGTGTACCCCTCACTGGTGAGATCAGACCACAAACTAATCTCGCTGGAGGTCCTCATCCCACCCCACCTGAAATA
The DNA here is from genome assembly GCF_019279795.1 of Protopterus annectens. Classification (NCBI taxonomy): domain Eukaryota; kingdom Metazoa; phylum Chordata; order Ceratodontiformes; family Protopteridae; genus Protopterus; species Protopterus annectens. Next base: position 836,037,759 of record NC_056749.1, read on the forward strand.
AAAAGACCACAGTAAAGAACTTCTCAAAAGCCGACTTCACACTTCTAAAGACTAGTGTGGTCTCCATTAAGGGCCCCGAGCCGGCGGAAAACAGTACTCAAGCCGCTGAATCACTTACAAATGCCTTCTACCAGCACCTGCAGGACTGCATGGATAAGGCAATCCCAAGCAAAACAAAGACTCTTTGTACCAAAGGCAAGCGTCCAGTCTGGTGGACCCCAGCCATAAACAAACTCTACAACAAAAGGAGGAAGCTACTACAAGATAGAGCAAAATCCTTAAAAGGTAAGACACCCTTGATCACTATAAGTAAAAAACTAAGAGCTTTCATAAAATCATCCAAAGCAAATTTCGAGAGAAAAATAGCTAAAGACTCAAAGGACAATCATAAGGCCTTCTTTAGCTATGTTAGAAACCTGGGAGGAAACTCCCAGATATGCTCAGAGCTAGTTCAAAATGATGTGAAGATTACTGATCCTACAGACATTGCCAACATACTGGCTGACAGGTTCAGTGCAAACTTCTCCGCTCCCCAAAAGGAGAGATATCAATACCAAACGATTGCAGCCCCCCAAACATCTCCAGCGCCCAAGTGAGAACTGCTCTCTCCAAAGCAAAAAACTCAGCATCCATGGGACCTGATGGTGTCCCCGGCTGTGTGCTCCATGAACTCAATGAGGAATTAAACCCACAGCTAGGACAGCTGTTTAATCAAAGTCTTACCTCTGGATACGTACCCAGGGAGTGGCGCACTGCAACTGTGGTACCACTTCACAAAGGCGGTGCCTCCACTGACCCTGGAAATTACCGGCCCATTAGCTTGACAAGCCTTATCTGCAAAGCCATGGAGAGGATCATAATGGACCTCATAAATAAAGACATACGGAATTTGCAGACTTTGGATCCAACCCAGTTTGGCTTTGTCAAAGGCAGATCATGCCTTTTAAACTTGGTTGACTTTTTCAAAACAGTCACCAAAGCCATTGATGAGGGAAAGGCAGTCCATACAGCCTACCTCGATCTGGCTAAGGCCTTCGATACAATACCCCATTCGGGTATCACTGAAAAACTCATCAGCTTAAATGTCAACCCATACATCACAAGATGGGTTGCAAACTGGCTGAGTGACAGAACCCACAGGGTCAGAGCTGCTGGCGCCATGTCAGACTCAAAGCCTGTCACAAGTGGTGTCCCACAGGGCTCAGTCCTGGGCCCACTCTTGTTTGGCATCTACTTTTCCGAAGTACAAGCAAACACAGGAGGGTTATGGCTGACAAAGTTTGCAGATGACTGCAAACTGGGCGCCATAGTAGAAAACACATCTGACACAGATATCCTTCAGAAGGGTCTCACAGAAACGGATAACTGGTGCCAGAGCCACGGCCTAAAGTTAAATGCCAAAAATGCATAGTCATACCCTTCGGGAAAAACAAGGTTACCCTAGCTACCAAATAGGTGGCAATCCACTGAGCACAGAAGAAGTTATCAGGGACCTGGGGACCCAGGTTGATAGTAGTCTGTCATTCGACACCCATGTAGCTAAAGTAGTTAGGAAGACCTTCTACATTGCCCACCTTATCATGAAGGGATTCTCATCTAGATCAAGGGAGGTCATAGTCTCCTTTACTCATCACTCATCAGACCAATGATTGAGTACAATGCCCCATTCGGAATGTATCTGACCCGACACTTGCAGCAGCTGGAGAGGCCACAAAAGTTCCTCACCAAAAGGATAAAGGGTCTCAAAAATCTGTCCTATGCTGCCCAACTGAAAGAACTCCAGCTCTATTCAGTCGCCACCGCTTGCTCAGAGGTGACCTTTGCCTAACATACAAGGCCATGTCAAACCCAGATTTGATGTATATGCTTCACCTCAAAAATCTAGATCCATCAGAGCCACAAGGGCGGGAGACTTAAACCTTGACACGGCTATTAATAGGACGTGCTGGAGGGATAGATTCATCACCCAAAGACTCCCTATGCTGTGGAACAAAATCCCGGAACATGTGAGGCAGAGCACCTCGCTGGCCTTGTTCAAGAGAAATCTTGACCAATGGATGGGAGATCGCAGATATACCCCAGGGATTACCTCAGTGTCACTGCTCGACAGAGGCACAGCAAAATAATGGGTATAGTTCCCCATACTAAAGGGGTGGCGTAAGCCACAAAACGATGGGCTAGGCTTGTAAATGCCCTCGGGCAGATAGCCTAGTATGAACCTATGAACCTATGAACCTATGTTGCAGTTAGAGGTTGAGAGCCACATGGAAGAGCTCTGAGGGCCGCATGCAGCCCGCGGGCCACAGGTTGGACACGTCTGACTTGCATATTATGAGGAGGCAATGGTTAAAATGTGCTAACACAAATGAAAATAAGCTATGAACTTACCAGCTAGCTTACTTCCAGGGCAAAAGCGGCCCAAGGATTAATGACACTGTTCAAGAGGAACCTGGACAAGTAGATGGGGCCATAAATTCTTACTCGGGATAGCACCCACAACCATTCTGGACATAGGCAGTCATCACTAAATGCAATCTTAGGTAATGACTAGTACTTCTACAGTATTACACTGGGTTGAAACGGCTAGGCTTAAAATGACCTGAGGATTGATAGCCTAGTAATTTCCTACGATCCTGTGATCCTATGATCAATCATGTAATGATCAGACTGTAATGTAATCCTGTAATGGTCACCTTAACTTCCACTTTAGCAGCAGTTTGGTCCAAACTTGCTCTGAATAAAACATACCTAATTTCTTCACTATTGGATCCTAAGGAGTACCATTGTGTATCCTGCTTAAAGTAAAATGGCTACAGATAACTGCTGCAGACACTTTGTTCATTAATGCCTTAACTTTTAAACTGCTGTGCTTAGAATACTGTCCAAAATGGCCCATACACTGAAGATGACATGTAGTGCTACCCCTTAAGATTGTGGGAACAGATTGATATTTTCTTGAAGAGAGAAATGTGTCACCTTTGCTCCCTAACTTCTAATGGAAGCAACATACCTCAAATGACAGAATGTCATTCAAAAGCTGTCAAACTTCCTCATTATTGAGTAGTGAGAGTATTGTCAGCTTTGGAACATCAACCAGTAAGTAAAAAATATAGCAACCCTCAATATACAGTGCATGAGTGTATGACCTGTACATAAATGTTTAAGTGAGTAAGTATACCCATAAGTAAGTAAATAAATAAATAGTAAAGCTGTAAAGAAATAAATCAGTGCACACGGCATAAGACACACAAGCAAAAAAGTCCAGCAAAACCTGAGTACACACTTCGCTGCAGATACTTTCACTATTTGATAATATAGCTATAATGATAGGGATCTTCAGCAACCTTATAAACATTCTACCAAAGCAACACATACCAGGACAGATACAGCTTCAACTCATGGTGTCTCAACTAGTAAGCACATAAGGCAAATGTCCACACAAACAAATGTTGTAGTCATAGAAAATTCCATTGTGAGACACACAGATGTACCACTCACTAAGATACAGCTTCAACTCATGGTGTCTCAACTAGTAAGCACATAAGGCAAATGTCCACACAAACAAATGTTGTAGTCATAGAAAATTCCATTGTGAGACACACAGATGTACCACTCACTAAGCTGAGCAATGATTGGGTCCCTTCAGCTACCTATCAGGGACCAGGATCCAGCAGATGACACAACTACTCTTGTCATTGTATATGAGGGTGTAAATGACCTGAGATGAACCTCTCTGGACTATATAGAGACATGATGGAGCTCTCAGACTACAAGCCCCTGGTTGGTATCAGCCTAGCATTAAGCAGCATTCTTAGAGGATGATGCCACGATAGGAGCAGAAGATAATTGACTTTAATAACTGACAACATCATAAATTGGGAAATATACACAACTTCAATATGCAAGCTGAGATATTCTTGGACTTTGTCAACAGAAACATTCTGGATCAGCTAGTCTGTACTCCCACTAGTGACCGTACACCACTAGTGGCACCAACATCCTTGACCTAATCCTCACAACATGGAGAGCTTTGCACCCACCCAAGTATAACATCCTCATTTATCAGGTCAGATAATAAAGTTCTCTCCTTTGAAATTAAACTTAAACCTGTAACCTCATTTAACTCCAAAACATTTTGGAATTATTCCAAAGCAAACTTCCTACTACTGAGTGATACCCTGGCAAAATCTCAAGCCCTGTCCCCAGTCTGCATGAACTCTGTTGCCTGTGCAGAATTGTTCTCAGAAATCCTATAACATCATGTAAACAGCTGCATGGAGGTAGCTGTGCCTACCTGAAATAAGCAAATAACTAACTCAAATAATAAGCCACCATGATGAAATAACAATATAAACAACCTGTGTAACATAAGGAAGAAATTCATGTCCAAAACTAGGAAGTTCAATGTCTAGCAAGGCAAGAAACCACTAATCAAACTAAGTAAGCAACTCAGTAGTCTTATTAAGTCCACTAAAGACAAATGTGGCATAAAAACAGCTTTGCAGGCAAAGAACAATCACAATGCCTTCTTCAGCTATGTCTGCAGTCTCAAAAGTAATGTACAATAGTGTGCTGAACTAATTTTAAATGGAACCACCTATATGCAGCTGGAGGATCTAGGAAACATATTGTTTGTTTAATTTAGCTCCCATTTCACCCCTTTTACCCCAGCAACACCTCTCAAGACTTACCCTTGTCCATAACTCCACTGGCTATCAAGTCCCCAATTCTCTTTTCATGGCAAGGAACACTGCATCTACTGTGCCTAATAATATCACAGGATCCCTCCTGAATAGCATAAAATGTGACCCATTGAGCCTTCTGAAATCACTGTTCAGTCTTAGCCTCCTACTAGCTTTGTGAATAATGAATCAATGGCTGCAACAGTTATCTCTCTGCACAAGTGCGGGCTATCTACTGACCAGAGTAACTACTGACCCATAAGTCAGAGTTATCATGGATATTATAAATAAAGACATTGGAAACCTTCAGACACTGTATCTGACAGAGTTTGGTTTCATCAAAGGCAGTTTGCGCCTGCTCTGCCTAGTGGACTTCTTTTGATAAAGTAACCAAAGCTATGAATGAGGGCAAAATGGCACACTCAAGCCTATCTTGACCTGGCCGAAGCAGTTGACACTCCTCTTTTCAGATGTTGTTGACAAACTCAATAAACTTAGAGTAAATCACTATGCCAATAATTGGATAGCCAACTGGCTCACAAATAGGACACAGTACATCAGGATAGGGGACTTTACCTCCACAAAAAGGTCAATCACTAGTGGAGTTCCTCAATGCTCTGTGTTTGGGCTGCTTCTTTTTATCATCTAGTTTTTAGGAAATCAAAGCTAATACCAAAGGCTTCTGGTTGACTAATTGAAGTCTGTGGTTGACTGCAAGCTCAGAGCAATCAAAGAATCCTCTAAGCATGTTAATATCCTCCAAGAAGGCTTGTCACAATCTAATAAATGGTGCCATAGTAAGGGTCTTAAACTGAATACCAAACAATGTAAAATATTATCCTTTGGAAAGACAGGGACCCCTGGGAATGATCACTTAGGCAATATATCCCCTAAGAGTAGATCTATTGGTTAGGGACCTGAGAACCTATGTGGAGAGTGATTTGGTATTTGACTATCATGTGTTTACTGTTTAAAGAAATCATTCTACATTGTGTAACTGATATATATAGTTATGGTAACCAGATCGAAAGATGTCATTGTCCCATTATACTCAGCCCTCATTAGGCTGAATACAATGCTTCCATCAGTATGTACCTGACCAGGCATATGCAACAACTGCTATTCTCTCAGAGGTTCTTCATAAAAAGAATGAATGCAAGGTGAAAACCACACAGAATATGTAGACCACTATGCCTTATCCTTGTACTCAGTCTCCTACAGACTACTGACAGGTAGTCTATGCCTGGCTTCCAAGGCATTATCTGACTCATTGCTGATGTGCTTGTTAAACATCCTCCAATTTAATAGCATTAGATGTACCAACTGAATAACCTAAACATTGTTTGTAAAATAAACAGAACATTTGGAGAGTCAGATATATCTCAGATACAATACATACCCTGAAACAAACTTCCCACTCATGTGAAGCAGAATTCATCCCTGACTCATTTCATCTTCAACCTGGACCAGTGGATGGGGAATCAGAAATGTACCCCTGGATTGGCACCTAGGTCCCTACTGGACACAGGCAGCTTGAAAATGCTCAGCTACCTAAATAGCTTCATAGGTACATGGGTGATCACTAGGCTAAAGACTCCTAAGGAACATTTTTAAGCCTAACCATGCTTCCCAAATTCCTTGCAAATGTAACTGACAGTTTGAATACCCTAGGATTGTTTATAGGGTGTATATCGAACTGCAGCCCCCCAGCTATGAAATGAAGGCATCGGTGTACAGATGCCCAGAAGTCAACCATATATATGGTAGTGTGTGTGTGTGTGTGTGTGTGTGTGTGTGTGTGTGTGTGTGTGTGTGTGTGTGTGTGTGAAATGCCCCAGTTAAATATACCTGGTGGCTAGAGTTACTCAGGCTCAAACCCTGTACCTTGGGTAGAAGGCAGTAAGAGCCTGAATTCCCTACCCACCACCACTTGTGAAAACTGTCCAGATTTTTGCCACATATTTTGTTCTGTTTTATTCCTCATAAAATCTGTGGTTTTCTGGATTTTTGTAGTCAGTGAAGGATTGAATTCACTAAATGACAGGCATTTGAATTTCAGACTTCATATTCATCAGAAAATACATGGTAACACAAAACCTTTTATTCTAGCAATTTCCTAAGTTTATAAGATCAGTATTTGAAATTTGTCCCTATTTTTTGGAGCTGTATTCCCCCATTATTGGCATTGTCCAGGTTTTTGTGCTAAGTGGTTGAGAGCTATGGTGAGAACTAAATTCACTGAATATGTTTGGGGACTGTATTCCCCCATTATTGGCTTTGTCCAGGTGTTTTGTGCTACAAGGTTGAGAGATGTGGTGAGAACTGAATTTGCTAAATGATAACCATTTAAGTTTCAGTCTTCCTGGCTTTCAAGAAACAGCTAATTTGGCAAAGTGGTATATAATTCACAGGGTCCTGTGGCCAAGACTTGGCAGTGAAATGCATTGTTGTAACACAACATTTTATTCTAGCAACTTTCCAAGATTATACAAGCAATATTTAAATGTGTCCCTGGTTTTTGGGCCTTTGCCCCCCCCCCCAAATACATTTTGGCTTTTTCCAGATTTCTTGAGCTGCAAAATTGAGAGATACAACTGAGTGTCAAGTGGATTTTACAAGAAGCTGAAAGCTTCAGGGGAAGAGAAATTTAGTGCTGCTTTTGGTGAGTTTGCTTGCATTATTAATAGCATAACAGGTTGAATACTTGCTTTTGATGCAGAAGGCTGTGGGTTCTATTCCAACAATATGTAGATGCATTGCTGATACTGTACTGTGGTGAAATTTTAAAAGGGGTGGATGCTGCAGTCCTGAGAATGTCCTCTTTGGTGAAGATACCTAGTAACTATGAACTTGTTATCAGTTTGTCATCCATTACCTATTGTAACATTACTAGCTTATCATTTTTAATTTAACATAGGCAATTTATTCCTCAAGGGCAACATGCACTTTATTTGCAGATGAAACAATTAAATATAAAGTTATTTGCTAGCAGCAAACTCTTTGTTAGTTAAAGATCTCTTTAATGTGGAATTATTTAGATGACTTTTACTTCTGCAGAGATTGTGCATACTTACTGATATTGGTGGACTGTAAAAGTTTGAGTAGACTTTTATGATGGAAATGTTCTGAAATGGGCAGTTTTGTCATTACTGGTGCATGTATTTTGTTTCATTGTTTACTGGAAAAATGTTCAAAACAATAAATTTAAAATGCTTTCTAACACATGTATTGTATTATACAAGGAATATAATTTAATACAATCAGGAAGGTGTTTATTGATTATCTGATCAGCTCAGGTATACCCCCTCCCAGTTCTTGGTTGGATGTGTTCGATTAGGAACCAGTTAAATCAACTGTCTGCAAGCACAAACTTTTTTTATTACTGAATATTTTCACTGATTGAGTCTGAATGCTACTGAAAGTGATGAAGCCAGATTGAAGCAATCACTTCTCTTAGATCTTCATTTTTTTTTGGGGGGGGTGCTTATTGTCTACACAGAGGGAGCTAAGTCTGTCATGCAGGATTTCTGCTGCAGAATTCTCCCGGCTGACCTATAACTCTCAATTGTCCAGATTTTTCACAGAATGAATAGATTTTTGCTTCTTATGTTTGGTTTGTTCCTCATAAAATTTGTGGTTTTCTGGCAAATCAGTTAGGAATGAAGTCACTAAATAATGACAGATATTGAGTTTCAGACTTCATACCCTTCAGAAAAAAATGCATGCTAAAGCAAGACCTGTTATTCTGTCAACTGTCTAAGTTTATACAAGAGCAATTTTTAGTACTGTTTGTTCCCCAATATATTTGGCCTTGTCCAGATTTCCTGTGTTAAGAGATTGAGAGGTACACACAAATAAATCGCTTTATAGAGTTAGGTATATCCAAACCTCTCAACTGTCCCCGACTTTTGGCTCAAAATGTTGCTCTCCCCCTAATAATCCGTCCACAAAATGGCAATTTGGGAAGAAACGTGGAGGGTTTACAATTAATAAATAATTGTAATGATCAGAGTTACAGATTACTTTTATTTCAGAAATGCATGCAGATTCTGTTATTTTGTCAGCTGCTCAACTTAGTACTAATATTAAAAAAGTGTCCCTTCTTTGACAGGTTCCCAGCTGTATTGTGTGGCTATTTGATATTTTTGCATCACAGTTTTGGTCTGTTTTTCATAAAATTGTGGTTTTCTGGCATATTAGTGGCAAATCATTAAAGATTTAAGTTAGAAAATAATGACAGACATTTCAGTTTCAGATTTCATACCCTTCAGAAAATTCATACTAATGCAAGACCTACTATTCTATCATCTTTCTAAGTTTATAAGAGCAATATTTAAAAACTGTCCTTATTTTTGGGCCTTTGTCCCACTTCTATTTATGGCTTTTTCCAGTTTTCTTGCTCTGAGGTTGATAGGTATGACTTGTGTCAGGGCCATCACCATCAGCCAGAGGCATTTCAAATTGTGACATACTTGTACCCCACTTCCCCATGTAGTGACTCTGGATGTGTCCAAGCAAGGCAAGAAGCAGTTATGCAGTGTAAGTGTGCAGAGTATCCCCTCATCCAAGGTAGACACAAATACTACAGTGGCTTTTCATCTGTCCTTGATTTTGCAGAATGTTCTGCTTTCTGTCATATTTTATACTGTCGATTTATGTTTCTTATTATTCAGAAAATGCATATCATTGGCGTGCCTGTTGCTGTGTGTTTAAGTTACAATGTTTTAATGACCATCAGGTGAGCTTGTCTGAGATTGTAAGATGCAAGTAATTATCAACATTGATAGCCTTTTTTTGTTGACATGCAGAGAATATTTACATAACGTATAAGTCTTGGGTATTAAAATGCATATGACAGTATTTGTAATAAAGGACAGGGTTACAGTATTTTCAGAAGCTCATTACATTTGTTGGATATTTGCAGTCATCTTTGCAGGCTTTACCTGTAAACTAAACAGAATGCCAATCTATCATGTGTGGTCCATAACCTGTGCAGTAATTCTTTAAGCAATTTATCATGAGCTTGTTTCTTGTTTGCTGTTCATTTTTACTTTGATCGTGTTTTCCCCACGAAACAAGTAGATAGTTGTTGTCAGGCAGCAGGTCTTTTTTGGATAAGAAACATTTTTACAACTGAGAGTATCACAGAGATTGCTACTTTTAGCATGTTACTCGGTACTTTTATAAAGCTGAATATAAATTATAATTAGAACTGCAGTGCAAGGAGAAGTGGTTTGAGTTGAGTGCTGCTTGTTTTTTATACCTGATTTTAACTGGCATTCCATTAATGTATTTAAAAAGTAATTTATTTTTTTCATGCCTCACAACCATTTTGTTTCTATCTAGATATTAAGTAAGCTTTTCTGTAGCCAATGCATTGAAATATTTTTTTTTCTTCTCCAATTCATTTTGTCTTGATTGGACTCTCATAATGACAGTTTGGCACCCAGGGCAGTATATTTAATTAAAGTTCCAGTTTTTGTGATTTTGACCATAACTCCACCCCTTTCTAGTTGGTCACACAACATCCCATTGGCCCCACCCATTCAGCTGTCTCCTACAGCCCCCCTTTGATTTGAAGTCACCCGCCACCACTGCATACTGTACCAAGTGTAAAGAAATTATAAATAGCTAGTGACGGTGGTTTACGTTGGTTCTGTAACTCCCTTTCACTTACTCTCCATAGGTAATTATATTTTACATAATTTTCTCTTATTTCATTCAGTCTTTCATTCTTTTAGTAATGTTTTGATTATTTTAGAGTTCCCTATCTCATAGCAGAATAATGCTTTGTAGTCCATAGTTCATAAAATCTGATCAGAATTATGGTATCAGCCCATGTATATGTCAAAGGTTAAGGGAGGGAACTAGAAAACATTGTTCATATGTAATTTCATGTAATCTTTTGTCATTGTTGAGTTATTAACCTGTGTTATAATTGGAGCTTTTCTCCCTGGGCCTCCACTGAAAAAGGACTTGTGTCCAGTCAGACTTTCCCGGTTACAAAATGTAAAATAAAATAAATAAATAAAATAAACAAATTGTAGCTATTAGTCACATTCTTTGGGTAGTACATTCCACCTGTTACCTTTCTCACCAGAGAGCAGCTCTTAACACATGCAAGTTACTACATGACATATTTTCAATACCACTGTGACATTTTAGAAGGTGCAGGACTTCTTTCTCTGGCAACAGGGAGATGATGTTATTCAAATCTTGAAAATATGTTTCCATACTTTCCAAATGCACAACTTTAACTTACCTTACAGGAAACTACAAATGATTATGCAGATAATTCATAATCATAATTTTCTCTCTAGACAGTTAGTTCCTGCATAAACCATTAACAAATTGCATAAATAAATAAATCCAGTGCATGAGGGTATCCTGTGTTGATATCATTGTATTCCATGTTCACGGCAGGAAGGAAATTATAAATAGAACATGAGCAAATTCTGTTGTGTCCATCATTTATAGATGAGACAACTTAATATAGCAATTATCTAACCCAGATTAAAGGTATTATTCATAGTCACTCTGCTGATGCATAACGGGAACTTGAACAGGTTGCCCATAAGTGCAACTTTGGCGAGCTTCATATAGGCAAGTTCTGCTTAGGCACAGCCAGTGTGATGAGTTTAAGAAGAGTGAGACGATAATGAGAAGTATATGAGGAATGCCTGAAATTTGTGCCACAGATTTATATAAATGAGGCTTGTCCTGCTCGTCTGTGATTAATAGTCATGTTTTATGTACTAAGGTGCTGTGCACACATAACTTACAAAAGAAAAGTTACTCCTTTTCTATTTACTTTGCAATCTGCAAATATGCTTGCTGTAGCTGACAGCCTGGCTATTTTTGTTGTGAGTTGCTTGTCTCACTCATGCAAAACCATAGGTGACCAGAAATGCTCACCAGCTAAAAAGGCACCAGTATTGGCAAAGATTGACTCATTTTGAATTTACTGACCAAGAAGTTCTTTATAGATTTATAGTGGATGGGGATAAGGTAAGGGCTTTAGTGAGTTTGTATGACACAGATGAGGACTTGGAGGATATGTGGTCTTCCTATATCTGTGGATGGGTTTATGTCATGTTACTGACTTTCTGAAACTTGAAAGTCATATGGTTGAGTCCATGTATTCAAGTTTCCAAAAACTCAAATGTAAAAAAAACAAATCTGCATTTTTGCATGGGACAATTATTCCAAAACTCAATAATATATAAATCCCTGTGGATACCAGTGTATGTGTAGACCTCACTATTCTTACCATAAGGTCCTTCTAGAGACAAACTGGGGACATGGTGCTTTTTTCTCAGACTTCTGCCTTGAGAGGACTTGGTTCTTTGACATACTTTAGGCACTTGTGGATCAGTATATTTATCTGCCAGTGTTACCTCAGCATTGAGATGAGTACCTTTTTCAGGATGGCATGTTTTCTAGAGGTGCTCAGTGCAACCGATTACACCCATGTTGCCATTAGTGCTCCATCTGGATCAATGGTAAGCAGTACCAGAAATGGACGGAGTGCCATTCCATCAATAGCAAGGCAGTGTGTGATGCATGAGTGTGGATCACCAATATCTTGGCTAGTATCCTGACAGTGCCCATGATTCTCATATCTGGCACACACGCTCACTCTACTGCCTTTTTAGTGTAGTAGGATTCACAATGGTCACCTTGTTGGTAAGTGCAGTTATTCAGTCATAATTATTTCTGTTAGTATAACTTGGTAACTGTTTTGCTGAGTAATAAACTCTCCCTTCTTTCAGCATATCTCCCCCTTTTTTCTTTGCACGTGATGCAAGCTACCACTCAAACCTGGCTGATGACACCAGTTCATAACCCAAGAGGAGATGCTGAGAAACACTTCAACACTGCCATATCACTGACATAGATTATCACTGAGCAACTGTCTGGCCTGCTAAAAGCCCATTTCCTTTGCCTGCATGAGTCTTGGAGAACTCTTCAATATGAACCTTTTACTACATGCAGGATGTTTACTCCATGCTGCATTATGCACGTCAAGTTTATGCATCAGTCTGGTACTCGACTGCCCCATGATGGCAGTGCAGCTCCTGCTATTGTTCCTTCAACAAGTGATGCCACTGATGGTGGCCATCTGTCGGCAGTATTAAGGGACCCCCTGCAGCAGGCTTGGGTACAGTACACAGCTGTGAATAGAAAGAGCATCACACTAAGCAGTGGTGCAACAGTTCACATTGTTGCCTCAGAGTAAGAGGTTCTCCAGTTCAATTCTTGGCTGGGGTGCCCTCAGTGTGGAGTCTGCATGTCCTCCCTGCTTTCAGGTGGGTTTCCCCCAGGTGCTCTGGTTTCCTTCCATGTTACAAAGACATGCATCTGGAGTGTTTTTCTCTAGGCCTCGACTGAAAAGTGGCTTGGTCCGAGTCAGACTTTCCCAGTAAACAAATGATAAATAATAAATAAATAAATAAATAAACAAATAAATACATCTAGTCCACCACTATAGGCCACAATGTCCAGGCAGTGGTACTGTTACTGTAATATCACCTAGATTAAACTTGATGCCTGCAGTGTTAGCTGTGTGGTGCATGACCTGTGGTCACTGTACATCAAACAGTTTCATTATTACTTAACAAGATGCTTTTTTATGCATAATTAATCATGTCGTATTGCCACTCTAATACCTGCCAATTGTGATTTGTATGATGTATGGTAACAGTATAAGGAGAAGTCTAATGACCCATTTAAGTACTATGATCATATCAAGTTAGTCAAAAGCACTGGGTTTTAGCAGGAATGCAAATAATCTGCTACTTTTTCAGGCTGCATTGCAAGCAGTAACATAAAGTAATATGTATCATAAAACATCCAACAGACCAAACAATGTTGTAGGAAGCCACGACTTCAGTGCTATTTAAAAGCTGAAATATCTTTTATTCATGAGGTCCATTTGAATTAATTGGAGAGAGCATATATATGTTTTGTGAAGTACTGTTCTCTGTTATGGTCTGAAGAAGTAGTGGTGACACCATGAAAGAGCTTACCTCATGAATAAAAGATATTTCAGCTTTTAAATAGCACTGAAGTCGTGACTTCCTACAACATTGTTTGGTCTGTTGGATATTTTATGATATATTTTTGAACTGTTTTACCAACAGCTCATTTATCCTTGCTGCATCTTGTTTGGTGTCATAAAGTAATATGTATTTCTGCATGTACTAGAGAAATATGAATGTGTAATGTTGGCCATTGCTGAAGGGTGTTTGCTCAAGTGAGACTGCACATCAGATTAGTCAATTCTTCTATTGACAGCAGTCCTGTATGACATCAGAACAACAGTCATCTTTTGTGCAATCCTGAGGGAGAAGCAGAGACAGTGCTAGCTTCAATGGCAGGATTTATCAAAGTAGCAAATGCATGGCCCAAGCTATACATTCCTACCTGCAATACTCACTGAATAGTATTTAAAGTAATACAAATCAAATGTCCCCTCATTTTTTTCCTTCTGAATAGTATCATCACAGTGTTGCTCATGTTGTAAGTGGTTGTGTAGTTATATCCATGTCAGAATTTTATTCATGGGGCCTGTGATATAATTATATGCTTAATGTGTCATACACAGTTGCCCTAATGACAGTGTAGGTGATGGTCCTAGTGATCACGAGTAATTGCTGGTATAAGACCCCGATGCTGAGTTACTGCAGTGCCATGATCTGCAGAATGCAGAGGAACTTTTACACACCAATCTGACAGTACTGCAGGACCAAGACCTCAGCTGTAAGGATTTACCACATGTTGTGGAAGGCTGATGAGTCCTGCCCGCCTGCCATCCTGCAGTACCCTAACCATCTCTGCCTAATTCTCTGTGGCAGGGACATGAGCCTGGACAAAGTCTTAGAAAATCTGCTGCTGAGCAGCCAAGGCCTGCAATTCTCTGGACATAGCTTAAGATATACCTTCACCTGGCACCCCTCTGCCAAAGGCATCATAGCAGGTGCTGCTAACTCTGACATGGCAATTTCTTCCTGGATGTTCTCTTGTTGTTCACAAGAGATGGGTATTGAACTGCATGGTGTCCCCTCCCCTTCAGGTTGCAATGTTATGTCATCCTTGCATTGATTGCATGAGCCTGTTTCACTGCTTATTGATTTATGTACTTGCTGTGGGGTGAAGGGGGGGTCTTGCCAGTACAGTTTCTGACTGTATGCCACTGTTCTCATACTGTATTATGAATATGAGGGTAATGCATAATTTTGGCAGCCATTGTCCTCTCAGCTTCAGTTGATTGTGCTGTCGCAATGAAAGGGTTTGGTTCTGGTAATGAGCCTGTAAAGGAATTGGTGATGATATTATGAGACCTCTGACAACCACAAATTATTTCGGTATCAACAGATGATGCAGACACTTAGCATGCAAACAGTGTGAACTTTCTTGCATGCCTGCCACAGATGGGGCACTGGGTGATGAAAAATGTAACACCACACGGTGGCTGCTTCAGTGGTCTAAAAGTACTAGTGAACACAACTTCCCTGATGATTCCTGTGGCATCATCTCTTACATCATAGTCATCACCCCTACAGCATTGATTGCAGCCATTTCTTGATTTTATGGCTTAACTATCTTTCCTGCTTTGCTCCCCCTTGCCATACAGATGTTTCTTACATATTTGAGAGTATCCATAATGATGTGTCCCTCTTCAGGATGTTGTAATCTGAAAGCATTAACTGAGGGCCACAATTAAACCAGACTCACACATGACACCTACAATTAAACAGTTTAGAGGTACATATCGCAACAGTGTACTGACTGCTATTTTGATTGGCTTCAGTTACTCTTTGTAACAAGTAATTATAAATGCAGCTATTTCATTTCATCCTACTGATCTCCTTCTCTATAACCCTTATCAATGAAAATAAAGGCCAGAAAATGCCAATATACATGTACACAGCTGTCAAATTTCAACTCACACTTTCCCACTCCTGTGACCCTTGGAGGATTTGGCATAATGGTTAAGGTTTACCTCACTGATACAATGTGCAGGGTTTGCTTCTGACTTCTGGTTATTCTCTAAACTTGTAATATTCTGCATACTGATAGCCTAGTACTTACCTAGGAACCCTGTGGTTGTAAAAAAAATCATGTATATTATTTAATACATGCTTCTGGTAAATTGATCTTAGTGAATTGTATCAATTTGATTTTCTAATAATTTCCAAGTGCTAACTCTGTTAATAATTCTTTTTCACTTTCTGTTTTAAGAAATGTAGGCACTGCAATATGGGGGAGAGAGAAGGGGTAAGAGAGAAAAGGCCTGGTTAACAGAGTATGACAAAAGAAAAATCAGTGTGATTTTTTTCCCATGCTTGCATGGGGAAATGACTGGGTTTAGACCCTAGGAGTTATCCAGTCACAAGTTTATTACAAAGTATATAAATGAAAAAGAATATTGAATATTGTAAGGCTTTTTTTTCTGGTAAACAAGGTACCCTTAGCAGTTTTGTGTTTGTTTTGCATGTCACTATAAGACAATTTGATGAAGAGAAATGGCTGGAGAAAGTGTTTACTGAAAGCATTTAATTGTTTATTTAGCTGGGATATCTATAAAGATAGACAAAATCAAATAGCACTTACTAATAGCACAGGCTGTACCATGCATCTTCACATGACTACTCTTTCTTTTTGGTTAATTTTAGCCTGTCTGTATGGCTATCAACTAAGAAATTTTGTTCTTATTAGGAAGCAAAAACTTCAATATTTGAAGATGTACATAGTTTTGTGTGTTATTATTAAGCTGATGGGTTTTGGGGAGTTGGGGGTTTATTGTTCTGTTTGAGGGCTTTCAAAAAAAGTTATGTAAGATATGGCACTGGTTCAAATGGATATGACAAAAAACAACTGTATAAAAGATCAGCCTGTCGGGCAGTGTATATATGTAACATAAACATTGGAACTAGACATTTAACAAAAAAAGCTGTTATACATAAAAGGTAGTAATAATAACTATAGAAGAAAATAATGCTTTCTGTAATGTCTTTAAATCTGAATGGTCTTACAGATAATTATAAAAAAGAAAGAGTAGTGAATTAGAGTGCAAATAGCTATGCTACAGGAGACACACCTGGAAAGAACTGAACATGTGAATTTGATAAAGAAAGGTTTAAAAAAAAAGATAACTATGGAAGATATATAGTACTAATGGGCTAATGGCAAGGGAGGAGGATTACACTGGCATGCATTTACATCCCACCGAAAACTTCTATAATGGAGCTTAAGAAAATTCTGTGAGAAATAATCAGCTTTCAGCAAGAAATATTACTTATAGGTGAAGACTGGAATTTGGTTTGCAATAGTGAAGATGTGTCTGGGGGACATAGAAGGGAAAATGTAACAAAAGAGGGTAGATGTTTGAAGAAATGTATGAAAATGTTTGGCGTGAAAGATGTGAATTCAGTACTAGGAGTTTAGAATGAATTTACATATTATTCTCCAAGATACAAAAACTGGGCTAGGCTAGATAGAATTTATATCTCACAGGAACATGTGCAGTTAATTGAAGGTCTTGAAACACACCCAATAACTATTTCAGATCATGAGCTAATAATAACTAAAATAAAACACAAGGTAATGAAATAAAAATGAGACACTGAAACTTTCCTGCTTATTGGTTGAAAAGAGAGAAATTTAAGGAATGGGTTTTGAATTAATTCAGGAGCTACTAGAAAAGAGAAATTTCTTCCGAAAGTATAACTAGGGAGTGGAATAAAATTAAAGTGGAGATTAAAACTAGGGTGGAAATAAAGAAAAGGGAGTTATGGTCAACAAGTATCAAGAATTATTTAGAGGAACTGATAAATTTTAAAGCATCGCAAAATAGGGGGATCTCTCAGAACAGGAAAAGTAGCAACTGCAGAATGTGAAACAGAAAATAAGGGATCACCTCAATAATATGCATGAGTTTAGAAAGGTTGCTGTTAAGCAACTGTTTTTTGATAATAATTCTAGAGCACAAAAACTTTTAGCACAATGACTCAGGCAACAGAAAGTGGAAAGGGCTGTCACCAAGCTTAGGGATCCTATAACAAGGAAAATAACAAGAGATCCTGTTGAAGTATTAGAACTATTTCAGAAATTTTATGAAAGGCTGTATAAAGCAGAGAATTGTGGAAATTAAGGAAAGATGCAAATGGAAATGCTTATGGAAGAATTAAATATGCCAAGGTTAAAGATAAATGATGCTCAATTACAACAGGATAGGAGGAGATGAGATAACAATGGTCATGTATAACCAATCCACAGCAAAGCCCCCAGGAATAGATGGTATCCCTGTGGAAGTTTGGAAGCTAGGAGGGGAAAAATGATAAAGATTTGGAAGGTTTCGTTTAACAGTATTTTAAGAGGAGGAGAAGTACCAGCATATTGGAAGAAGGTGGTAGTTGTAATACCTAAAGAGGGTAAAGATCCATCATCTTCAGCTTCATACAGGCCCATTTCAATACTAAACCATGATTATAAAGTGTTATACTGGCTAAAAGAATAGCAAAAGTGATACCAAAACTGATAGATATGGATCAATGTGATTTTGTGGAGGAGAGGCAAACATTTGACAACATTAACAGAACACTGATGATCTAGAGGGAAGCAGAATGCAGAAAATGCCATTTTGTTTTTTTGGGTCTTTATGCAGAGAAAGCATTTGACAGAGTAAGCCAGGACTTAATGAGCAGAGCAATGGAAGCATTTGCTTTTCCTGATACAATTATAAGGCTGACTAGGAGTATATAGGAAGAATTGGAGGTGGAAAATAAAGTGGGTGGTGTCCTCTCTGATAACATCTGCTTGAGTAGAGGAATCAGGCAGGGTTATCCACTTTCCCCTTTGTTGTTTGCATTACATTTAGAACCACTGGCAAAGAAAATAAGGGACTCAGAAATTCAAGGATATAATTGGTATGGCACTCAGGAAAAGCTGACTCTATTTGCAGATGATATTATTTTATACCTATTAAAACCAGAAAGGGACATTACAGTGTTGTGGAAATTTTAAGACCGTTTCAGATCTTCTTGGAAAACAAAATTAATGAAGCTAAAACAAAGGCAATAGTGATAAATTATGTACCCACACACAAATTGGTCCAACAATATCCATATTTATGGGGACATGAAAAAAAATGAAGTATTTAGGAGTATGGATTAGAAATTACTCTCTTGTGGCAGCTAAGGATATGTGGGAAGAGACTAAACAGAAGATAATACAAAAATTGAGAAACTGGAAGTTTTATTATATGGATATGGATACTAAGATACAAGCTATTAACATGTTTTAGTCTATTTAGTCTTGTACACAGATCAGGCATATTCTTTTCAACAATTGGCGAAGCTGTGGATAGCAAATGAAAAAGAGTTGAAGGATTTTATATGGGAAAGGAAGACAGCAAAGGTCAAGTAGCATAAGATGATTCTTCCAATAGAACAAGGAGGACTAGGATTGCCCAATGTGAGGGGGTATGTTAGAGCAACACAGTTAAGGGTCTTATACATACCACACGCAGAAAACTATAATTCAAAGTGGAAAGGCATGATAATGATACAGGCAGGAAGCTCAAGAAATATGGAGAGATTGGGATTTTGGATGCAGACTCTTAAGGAGAACAACAAAAATCATACAGAGTATTATATTCATAAAATAGTGGGGAGTATTCTAAGAACTAAACCAGCACAAGAATGGAGAAAAGAGATACTGCCAATAGGGATGACTGTGGTTAGAGATAGAAATAATAGCCAAGAAGGAGCTGGAATTTATTTGAGAAAACTGGCAATGGAACCAAGGTATTGGGAGCAAATAACTTGAAAGGGAAAAGTAAAAGAATGAGAAGAAGAAATTCCAGAAAACATTGAGCAAAATAGTTGGTACATGAGTAGTTTTCCCAGTTAATGGTGGGGTAGTTGAAATCACGCATTATTAGGGTGTTGGGTTGTACCCTAATATTTTCCAGTGTATCAAGAAATGAGGAGTGGGAATCCTGGGGCATGGTGGGGGATCTGTAGCAAGCTACAATTTGGAATGCGGTCTTGCCCAAAGTTAGTTGCACTTTGATAATCTCGGATGCATTATGCTGAGCAACTAGCCTGGTGGTGTGGATATCCTTAATGAATATGGACACGCCTCCGCCTTTAGTGCTTTGGTCCGGGTTAGCTGGCCAAAAGGTGTGGTATGAATTATTGCCTGGTAATGCAGGGGTGCTCTCTGTAGCTTTGAACCAGGTCTCTGTCACTGCACAGATGTCGATCTTCTCCATTTTAAGGAGTGCCTTGAGTGAGTGCATTTTGAGGTTTTGACTTCTAGCATTGAGTAGCATTACCCTCAGATTTTGCTTGCTTGTACCTGTTACAGTGGTGAATTTGTCATTTGAACCTTGCCTAAAAAAGGCACTATAGGGCTGGCAAGAGACTTAGCCAGTATCCGGAATCCCAAGGGCGACAGGTGTAGGCCATCTCTGGCAAAGCATCGCGGTCTGTCGATCATGTCATCCCAGGCAGACAAATACTGGATCTCCTTAGAATGACACCAGAAGCTTAGCCAATTTTTGAAGTCAATCATTTTGTCCTTGTACTGTGGTATCATTCTGGATGATGGCAGGATGCTACTCAGGGCTAGGGTCATACTTGCCTGGGCTACAAGATCGGACAGCTCCTCCATGTCTCCTTTCATGTGGTCCAGGGAGGTACGTCTCAGGTCATTCACACCAACATGGACAATGACAGAGAGAAATGATTGGGAAGAGAGGCTGGATAAGCAATTAATGAGGTGGCAGACTTTAAGGATTACCTGCAGACTGTTCTGTTGGAGATGCTGAGTGAGCAGATTGGACTGACTGGGGAGATGATTTTTTTGAGCTACGATTTAAAATCGGAATTGCCTAGACATAGTAGAGCCTTGCTGAGTCTAATTAGAGTGACTGCCAAAAAAGCAGTTACTAGAAAATGGAAATCGAAGTCCAGACCAACTTTACTAGAAGTAGTGACTATAGTAACAAAGATAAACAACTGGAAGTGGGATCTTTAGAAAAGGGAAGGTACAAACTACATAGGAAACAATGGTAATTGTGGGAACAATATATGCAGAGAAGGAATGAGGTCTAAGAGGCAGGATTTGAATGAGCCATATAATACTTAAGTAACAATGACTGGACAGATTATAAGTGATGCATAATGTTTGCAACTACAGTTGTTTTAACGGCATCTGTGATACATAATGTTTGCAATTAACGTGGTGCCAATGTTGTTTGTTTTTCATTTACATAAATGTAAGATTGCCTATGTCATAAAAAGATGTTTATGGAAAAAATAATTCTTTTTAATTTGTTCACACTTTCCACAGACTGTTGGTGATAAACGTGGCTCAGTGCATTTAAATATAGCAGATTTAGAGCTATTGATGTAAATTGTTCCAAGGCAAATAAAGCTCATCTGAGCTGAGCTCCATAGAGTGTACCATAGCACAAGTGTCTATCCATTTCAATAGACATAAAATGACTTTGGTTTCTTGTGATGAAATTCTGAAGTGTTAACTTATTGTTATTGCCCTTTGCCACATGCTTTTCAGTAGACAAAATGTTAATTTCAAGCACATTGCCAGGAAAAACACTTCTTGGCTGAAATATAAATTTCATGTCAGCTTGGATTACATTTCTTCATTTTATTACACAATACAATTAATTACACATAGCATTGGAAAGTAGTCCTGGGTCTGCTTGAGTTATATTTCCAGTTATAAAAAGCCTACAAAGCACATTTCAAAGAGAGCATGTTACATTGTATGTAAACTTAAAAGTATATTCATCGATATGTTAAAATCATACACACACACACACACACACACACACACACACACACACACACACACACACGTGTCACTGCCCATCAGAAGTGTAGTTAAACATTCTAGCTTTTAGTGTGAGTTAGTATGTACAAATGTGTCTCCCCAGGATTCAGCAAGCTCTGCACGGCATTCAGGAATAGTGCAGGAGCTGCTGGAGCCAATATGGCTGCCGAGAGATCCAAAAACAAGCTCCTGGGACATGCACGAGCACTCCTGCACTATCCTGTATGCAAATGACCCCATTTGCAGGTGAAAAACATGCAAATGAAGTGAATTTGTGATCCAGAAAGCTGGCAGCCAGTCATGCAGGACTAGTGTAGTCTCCAGAAATGTAATCGGTTAGTGACCGAGTGCATTTCTGCAAACTACAAAACAGAGCCATGACAGCTCCAAGTAAAGGGTGTATATAATGCAAAAAATTTGGCCATTGGCATGGAAAACAGTTGCAAAAAAAAAAAAATAGCTTTTATTTTTTTAGCCGATTTCAGCTGTTTAAGCGTAGAGCAATGTGTGCAAATGGGATCAGGCCGAAAAAAAAAAAACTTGAAATAAGCATTCTATCTAAAAATCACAATTTTGCCATTAAACTCAATGGCAGGCAGAAGACAACATGACCAGTGAATAGTGATTGCTAAGGGGGAAGGCTCAGTGTCAGACTTGTAACTAGGCATTAGCAGGCAATCCTATGCAAATGAGGGGAATGATACTGAATCCCAGATCTCCTCTCATGGCTAGCCTGCACTCAACCGTGTAGGTGCAGAAAGACCATGGTGCAAGCCTAAGAGCTAGCTGACATCACAGAGGGGTGTGTCAGGCATACTGTAAGCTTATTGGAGCCCTGTGGCCTCGGGTTTGCCTTTAGCTTAGCAGAGCTAAGCAAGGGGGTGTGTTTGAAGCTGCCAAGCACTCTTTACATTGCCTAAGTGGGTGTGCATGCCACGCACTGTGTTTTAAAGGGAAAAAAAAGTAAACCAGGAAATAGCAGCTCTGTGTACCTCTGAGCACTGTGTTTGTGAGGTGCACCCCTGGGTTAAACAGGAAGGCAATGGGAAGGGAAAACAGCAGTAGGAAGATATTCAAGGAGAACTAGCATAGCTGGCAGGTGAAATGTATCAGAATCAGCCAATTACACAGGTAGAAGCCCAGCCCAGCACACCACTATAAACTATGCACCACCTTTCCCTCTGTTTTTTCCCACAAACTCTACACCACCGGTGTACACAAGTGGGGAAATTTTTCCAAACAAAAGCAACAAAATGATAGGGGCTGCAGCAGCTATAATGCATCAACATGTGGAAGAGGCCGAGGGTGGTGAGGATGAGAATGCTGACGACCAACCAATAGTGAGAAGAAGGAGAAGAGTGTACAGACCCAGGGTAACCTACCAGGGGTTACATGAGCTGGAGATAATGAAGCGGTATATGGTGGACTGGGACCTCCTACAGCAAATTGTTGAGCTGTGCCGGCCACACCTCACGCACAGAGCCAAAAGAGGGGAACCCATCCCAGTAGATACCAAGGTATGTGTAGGCCTAAGAACAGCCACAGGTACCTTCCAAAGGCCAACTGGGGATATCATGGGGATCTCACATAAATCAGCATCCAGGGTACTCCACCAGTTGCTGGATGCCATATCAGCACATGCCGGTGAGCACATACATTTCCACCACAGCTGTGAGGCATTGACCAGCAATATGCATCTTTTCCACCAAATAGCAGAATACCCTGAAGTAGTGGGTGCTATAGACTGAACGCACATATGCATCAAAGCACCACCTGGTGAGTGGGGTAGGGTCTACATCAACTGCAAGGGCTTTCCCTCTATCAAATGCCAGGTCGTGTGCGATGCTCAGGGCATTATAATGAATGTGTGTGCTGGCTGCCCTGGAAGCTATCACGACTCCCACATTTGACATATGACACAGCTGTACCAGAGATTTGCCAATGGGGACATCCCTTATGGCCACCTAGTGGGGGATGCTGGTTATGCATTGGAGCCGTGGCTGATGACACCCATCAGAAATGCACACACACCCAAACAAGAACTCCATCATGAGGCACATGCACAGACCAGAATCATAATAGAGCATGTGTTTGGGATGCTCAAGTCATGGTTCTGGTGCCTGGACACATCCGGTGGATCCTTGCGTACTCAAGTACTTACCAGCTACATTTACCCAAATTGTCATCGTATGTGCCATGCTGATCCTGTGAAAACAGCTGCAGCAGTAACAGCACAGGGCAGGGCCACACAGCCCCTCACCATTGCCATGGCCTGCACAGGCACAGAGTGACTTGGATGAGGAACAACCTGAGCCTGCCCCAGTAGGCAGAATGAGGCATGCCCAGTATGCCCAGGCCGTAGAAAAGAGGCAACGCATTGCACATACACTGACATAGTAGAAACCCAGGAAATTACACCTCTCTCTGACTGGCACATGCAGTAAAAGGGATGCCAAACATGACACTACCTGTGCTTAATCATGTATAAGGGGTGTACTTTGTTTATCCGACATAGTCAGCCCTACAGCACCATCCTCAATACTGGCACAGGTAAGTCACTCTCCCTATCAATTGCTGAATGGAATAGTATGTGTTGTTACTTGCATCTATGGTATGGATGTGAGCATGCAAGGGAATCGGGTGGTTGAATGAAATGCCAGCACATAGTAGACACCTATAGTGGCAGCATGAGATCTGTAACAAATACTGGTGTTACCACAGTAGCCAGTACTAGACAAGGTGACAAAACTCACTGCAGGAAATGTCGTGGGCCACATCTGTGTCCATAGGACACACACATGCCAGTCAGGGAATCTCACATATCCAACAACAGTCTCAGCCAGCAGGACAGGCATAGACAAACACAAACAAAGTATGTGCTAAGGCCTCTGATTGATGGCTATGGAGAACACCCCCCCTCCAGACCTACACAGACAGACTACAACAGGTCAGGCAGTGGGATATTAGTTCTGAAGGGTAAGAAGTCTGAAACTGAAATGTAGGTCAATAAAACCTAAGACCTGTAGTACACTGATATGCCTCTAGTCTGCATGATAGGCCAGAATAGAGAATGAAATGGAGTACCTGAAATACCAGTACAGTCACAGCAGATGTGTACAGTTGTCAGGTGTGCCCCCAACCCACAATCCTATGTAGAAATGTAGTAACATGTATGTGTACGTATAATAACAGTGGAGCACAGATTACCTGAGCTGGCCAAAGTAGCAGGATAGATTGTAGCATGTGTACAATATGCAGGGCTGCATGTGTTAGGTTGGTGTGTGTTGTATATTGTGTGAGAGTGGTCAGTATGTTTGGAAGTAATATCTGTCACCATCTGAAAGATGGACATGGCATGAATGTGGGCCCAGGCATAAAAACAGTACACAGGATGAAGTACCCCAGACAGAC
This sequence comes from Protopterus annectens, assembly GCF_019279795.1. Lineage (NCBI taxonomy): Eukaryota > Metazoa > Chordata > Ceratodontiformes > Protopteridae > Protopterus > Protopterus annectens. Next base: position 836,062,718 of record NC_056749.1, read on the forward strand.
AGTGTATAATATGTTACTGTCAAATGGATACACCTTTGGAATTGTACATACAGGTTAGCAGCACATTAGTTGGGTTTGTAGTAGGGAATACCAATGTCATCTGACCAAACACTGGCAGACCATAAAGGTTACAGGTATGAAATATTGAGAAACAGCTGATGTCCCTGCACAAGCCAGCATAAGTGGAATGCCCCATGCATATCTGTGAATCAGATGCAAGTAGTGTCCATAGCATACATGCATCCAGCTCGCCCTACCATCACCCACAGGTACCTCTCTGGTCTTATCTCTGCTCTTGGGAATGAGTACAATATGACCCGCTCTGTATGGCAATAGCCAGAAAATGCAGCATGCAGAACAGGTGTCCCATGCAGGTGTGTCCCTAGCTGTAAGCAGCACCCTGCCAGCATCCACACCACTGGATCAATAATGACAGAAAGTATTGGCATTAACACCTTGCACAATTACCCTGTCACCCCAGGGGAATATAGTGTCTCACAGCCTGGGACTGTAGGAGTGACAACAATGCAATGGCCTGCTACAGCTGGCCTGCATCACTACCAAATGGCCTACAGTCCTCTGCCAAAGGCCTGTGTCTCATTCGTACTGCCATTTTTAATTTCTCCAAGTCTTTTGGGTTTCTAATACCATGATGGGAATGGACCCCATTCCTAAGTCAAAGTATTATTAAAGTTCATGAAATTAGCATTGTTTCACTCTTTGATATTAGTCAAAAGTGCTCTTTGCAGCACCCGCAATGTGCCCAGTAATGACTCCTTCTGCAAGGAGCTCTATGAATTGGTAACATATCTAAATATGATTGTAAATTTTTTTTATAAGACCAGTTGCTCCTACTACTATTGGAACTGTCTGGGTATCTTTCTTCCACATGGCTCTTGTTTCTGCCTGCAGATCGAGGTATTTTCTGACTTTGTGTCTCTCTGTATGCAAGACACTGTAGTCACTAGGTGTGGCGATTTCAATGATCAATGCTACTTTTGTCTTCTTTTCTTGGACCACTATATCTGGTTTTCTAGAATTTATCTTTTGAACTGTTGGTATTGGGGGATCCCAATTGATATAAACTTCATCATTTTCTGTGATGCTTTGTGGCTCATGTTTCCAATGTTTTTCAGCCACTTTGATACCATAATGTTTGCACAATCTCCAGTGTAACAATCTTGCCACATTATTATGCCTTTCAGTATACAGTCCCCCTGCCATTAGAGAGTGGCAACCAGCCATAAGGTGTGTGACTGTTTCCAATTTGGTTCCCCAAAACCTGCATATGTCTGTTTCTCCCAAATGTTCAATGGACTTAGTAAACTAGCATGTACGTAGCCGACTATCTTGGGCTGCCAGTATTAACCTTTCATTTCTTGATGTAAATTAACCTCTCCTTAACCATTCCTGCATTTTTTCTTGATCAACATGAGGCTCTTCCAGAAGTTTTCTATACTTGCAACTATATTTGTGTTTTTTCCACATTTCTTGCCTTCTCATCTGGTCCTTCACATTATATTCTTTTTTTTGCTTTTAGCACATTCAGTTACTGCCTGTTTTTTATCCACTTCTGGTTTGAGTTCCATTCCTGCTTGATGTCGATATACTTCTGCTAAATTAAGCAGATATGTCATCTTAGATTTATTCTCCTCATGTTTCAAAACTTTCACCACATTTGGATCTTGTGAGTTCTGTAGATATGTGTGGAGTCCCATGATTGCAGATCTATACATGGAATCAATTTCAAGGAGGCCCATCCCTCCTTCAGAATGGGGAGTATATAATCTTGGTATACACTGATTTTTATAAATCATTTGGTGAGCATGAAGCATCCTTCTTGTTTTAATATCCAATCTATCCAACACTTTTTGGGGCCAGTCAATCACTCCAAAACTATAAGTTAGGACAGGAAGAGCAAATTGATTTATAGCTTGGATCTTGTTCCTAGGTGTCAATGCTGTTTTCAAGATTAATTTAAGTCTTCTAAAATACTCCTTACTAAGCTTTATTCACATCTGTTCATGTTTTATTTCTGATACTTCATAAATTCCCAAATATTTATACAACCCCTCTTGCTCAAGTTCTTTTATATCACATTCTTGTCCCAAACTGATGTTTTCCTGGTGCTGCAATTTTACTTTTTTAAAGGTTGCTTTTGCACATTTATCAAGACCAAATGACATTCCAATATCATCTGAAAAAGTTTTGACAACCTGCAGCTGTGCTTTCAGTTCCTCATCTGATGAGCTATACAATTTTAAATCATTGACAAAGACGAGACGTCATTAGACTTTGTTGTTTTCTAGAAGCCAAATTATAGCCATGGCCTAAGCTGTTAAGTAAACAGCTTAATGGGTTAATGGCAAGGCAGAATAGTAAGAGTAACAGAGAGTCACCCTGGAATATCCCCCTTTGAATTTTTATCCCTGGGATAATAATCTGTCCTTTATCATGACTTAATTGCAAAGTGGTCTGCCACTGTTTCGTGGTTACTGTAATGTAGGCAATCAGTGTAGGGTGTATGGTGTATCTTTTATCTATGAATGTGGGATACTATCAAATGCTTTTTTGTAGTCAATCCATGCCATACTTAGGTTCTTCCCCTTCTTACAATTCTCCACTATAACTTTGTTTAACAACAAATGGTCCTGTGTTCCATATGACTTTCTTTTATTGTCCTTTTGTTCTACTGCCATAATCGAGTTTTCTTCTAAATGACTGTAAACTCTGTTGGTGTCAATTCCCATGTATATTTTGTACGTCACTGGAAGACAAGTTATTGGTCTATAATTTTTAGGGTAGCTTGCAGGTTCACTCTTAAGTAAGAGCTTTGTTTTTCCTGTTATTATCCAGTGCGGTGTATGTTCGGGGTGCACATATAAATAGTTCTTACTCATGGCTAAATCCTCGTGCAAAGAAGTTAATACTTTAAGCCAAAAGTTAGATACTGCATCTGGGTCTGGGGTTTTCCAGTTAGTGGCTTTTCTCAACTTTGTTTCAATCTCTCTGGCTATTATTTCATCCCATTTCATATCCTATACCTTTAAACTTCTTATTCTTTCTTTTACTTCTTCCATCCATTTAGCATCTTTATTATGTTCCACAGGATCTTCATAGATTCTTCTCCAAAATGTATCTACTTCCTCTTTTTACGGCGGTCTATCAATTCCTTTTACCTTATTTCCCAATTCTCTGTAAAACTTTTTTGGGTCATCAGTAAATTGTTTATTTTGTGTTTTCCCCTTATATTTATCTTCATATCTTCTAAGTCTTTCTGCCCGTTTTGAAATTTTTAGTACGTTATCTCCAATAGTGCATAATAGATCCTGGTCTGTTCTTATGCTGCGCATTGCTTTTATCACATCTATCTTTCTTAATATTTTGTTGATCTGTTCCCTCTTCTATAATCTTCTAACAATGATACTTCTTGTCTTAGCTGCTTTATAGTTTTCTCTATTCGATATTTCCATGATGGTATTCACTTTCACCCCCTCTTTTCCCTTGCTACCCTATGTTCCTGTGGTAGAACTTTATCAGTTATTAATTTAGCAGCACAGTAATATATTCTGTTTACTTCTGTTATATCGCATGGATCTCTATGGACAGTCCTAATTACTGTGTTCATTTGTTGTATCAAGCTTCTGACTTTTGGGGTTTTATTAACCTTCTGCAGTCTATTTCCCTCATTGATCTTGATATATCTGTCTTTGTCTATTAAATCAAGCAACTCTTCTCTTTACTCCTTTTCTTCCATACTGAGGGTACATCCCTTGTTTTCCGTTTCCTGCGGGGATTCT